>NW_004949136.1:503501-524466 GCF_000317375.1 Microtus ochrogaster | reverse complement strand
CACTCCCATCAAGGTGATAGTCAATAATGGCCTTCAGTTATAGCCCTGGGACCACAAGAGACCCCAGGATGAATACCAGGCACTCCCATCAAGGTGACAGTCAATGCCCATCAGTTACAACCCTGGGACCACAATAGACCCCAGGATGGGTACCAGTGCTGGTGGTGATGCATCCCACATGCACGTCACAGGCCATTGCTGAGTGAGGTCCCCTCCGCAGTGGACTCTGCTAGCTTATGCAGAAACTCTGCCCACTGCTGACTTTAGCCATCATCCTTTGTACTTAACCTGGGCACAGTAGCTTTCTGCCAGCTCGGTTGAGTCCTTTAAGCAAGTGTGAGGCCTGGCGCTATGTTTTAACTTTTAATTGCTGTGCTGAAGAGATCCAGAAAACAGAAATGCCTCTAACCTGTGAGGCCCACTTGCCCAAGGACAGATAACTTCCTGGAGTGCTGGGGGCTGTGGTTCGTGGAAGACAACAAGCCACGTGTTTCCCTTCCGTAAGCGTGGTTGGCTGCTGAAACTTCACAGGATGTGCTTGTCGGTCACAGGCAGGAGGGACCTCAGGACGTACTTTTGCCCCTGACTGGATGACGATAGGAGACCGTTGCCTTGTGGGGTTTGCCTTGGAAGCAACTGGCGGACAGAATTTGGCATCGTTTTCTGGGAATCCTGGTGTCCATCTTCCTGGCCAGTGTTTAATACAGCTCGCTTCAAATTTGACTCAAAAACTGTAGTAGTGGTCTTATTCTCGACCAGTTGTGAGGCACGATCAATAAAAACTCAGAGAGAGAAAATGGGGTCCAACCTGAAGGTCAGAAAAGCAAAACAGCCAGCCACTGGCTCTTACCTCTACCTCAATCCAAAATGGTGATCTTGCTTCCAGGAATCTCAGATTGAGACTGTGACTGAGAGCTGTCTCCTCCTGCTTTATAATCCTCTCTAGGGCTGGGATTAAAGGGGTGCACCACCTGGTTTCTACGGCAATTAGTGTGGCTACTGGGATTAAAGGTGTGTGTCACCACTGCCTGGTCTGTAAGGCTGACCAGTGGGGCTGTTTTACTCTGATCTTCAGGCAAGCTTTATTTATTAAAATGCAAACTAAATGCCACTACAGTGGGAATAACAGAAACCACCCAGACTGAAGGAGATTTAGAGTCCCAGTCTCGTAGATGATGTCAGGATTCAGAAGGATGGACGTGCGGGCTGGGCTTCCTCTGACCTCTGCACTGATGTCCTCCCTCTGGACTGCTCTCTGCCCGTCCCTCTCCGTCTCTGTGTCTCTCCCTTTTTCATCCCTCTACTTCCTTTCCTCTTTCACCTACTGCTAGGGAAGGAAGAAGAACGTAGCTGGGCCGGGAGGGGAGAAAAGGAGGCTGTCCCGGGTCTAAACCATCAATGCTCCACAGGCTTTATTTTCCTTTGCCTAGAAACACACGCTTGCCCTTCAGCAGGGTTCTCACCTAGGATCCCGAGTCTGTGCTCCCAGAAGAAGGCTACCTGGCCCTCCGCAGAAGTAACGGAACTTAGCGGAGGATGGGAGGGGTCCCCCCTCAATAGAGCCTTTTCTCCTTTGTCATCCCCATCTCACAGTCTTGTTAGCTCCACAATCATCTTGCCTAAAAAGGAAAATCTGTCTTACAAGATGAAATTCATGCCTTACAGTTTTCCTGTGAGTTCTCGTCTGTAGCTAAAGAGTTTTCTCAAGGCTTACTTAGTAAAAGAAAATCCTCACAGGCCTGGGACCTGGATGTGTTTCTCGCTCTCTCTTGGCCTATCAGAGAGCCCCCTACTTCTCTGGGGAGACACGTGGTTCTGACAAATGCCAACTGGAAGGGACTCGGAGAAGCCAACCTGATACCCAGGCCGCACACAGACCTAGTGCAGGATCAAACACTTTATTACACATGCCAGCCCTCCTGGGAGGCAAGAACCCTGCCATGTCTGTGCTACCTCCACCAGAAATGCAGAAGCCACCGCATGTCCCCAACATGGCACAGTGGTGGCCTCTGGCGGGGATCCCAGTCCTAGCTGGTAGAAGGTCTTCCAAGCACAGGTATTGATAGAGCAACTGCTGTGAACTGGACAGAAAGACTGCAATCCTGCGGAAAGATGCGAGTTCCCGTCAGGTCCTTCAGGACACATTCCATCTCTGCTAGCTCTCAGAACATCTGGACACACTTCCCTTTCCGAAGTGGAGGCAGCCCTCCCTGGCCTTGGCGCGGGGTGTGCCCGAGCCACTGCTGTATTTGGTGAGAAGTGCCAGTCCTTTCCTGACAGGTTAATTAATATTCATTATTAAACGGGGAAGAAAATGCTGAGTTGTTTGTGGTTGGTTCATTAGTTTTAGCCAAATAAAGGATAAACATAATTACGCTCATAAACTACCGTGACAGCGCCCAGAAGTTGATGTGGGTGTCCTTCTGTATATGTGTTGCTTTATTGGTTGATAAATAAAGCTATTTTGGCCTATGGCAGGGCAGAAAAAAGCCATGTAGGAAATCTGAATAGAGATATAAGGAGAGAGTGGGCGGAGTCAGAGAGACACCGTATAGCTGCTGGAGACAGAGACCACTTGAACCTTTACTGGCATGCCACAGCCTCATAGCAATACATAGATTAATAGAAATGGGTGATTAAGATATGAGTTAAACAAAAATATGCCTGAGCTATTGGCCAAGCAGTGTTGTAATTAATACAGTTTCTGATTATTTGGGTCTGAGCAGTAGAGAAACAAAAGAGCAGTCTCTGCCTATAAGAAGTTAAGGGTTTGAGATGGATGCCCTGGTTGGGGGGAGCCCTGAATGGGACCCTAGGTTCTTAGCCGTGAGCATTGAGTCCCAGCCTCTATTGGCTCAGAAGTTCCATCCTCTGAGGACCACATCCCAAAAGCGCTCTCTGTCTCTCTGTCTCTGTCTCTCTGTCTCTCTCTCTCTCTCTCTGTAGTATTCTGTAGGGCCTCATGATAAGGTGGTCCTGGGCATCTCTGTCTTGGGTCCCCATCATCTCCTGTTCCATTCTCAACAACTCCAACAAGGTACCCAGCAGAAGAACCTGCTGCCACCAGGTCAGTCAGTGAGCTTACACTTCCCACACTTCCTTGAAAAGACTTCAAGCTGGCTGTGCAACCCCAATGCCAGCCCTTCTTCCTGGGAGCCTGTGTGTACACCCCAGGCCCAAAGCTACCACTGGCCTCTTCTCTGAGCCGTGTTTCCATCCTTGACGCAGGTATGGAGCCTTTCCAACAGCGTTTTATACTTACACTGCAAATTACTCTCTCCATGGCACCCCCAGATCAGTCTGTCAGTGATGCCAAAATTTCTATCCTGTGTTCACACATAATAGCCAGACTCTGCATGTACCAAGTACTTCTGTGTACACACATGTCTTTCTGCAACAGTCCCTTTTAATTTGGCAGTCTACTGAATGACTCTCCTAAGTGTAGCCTGCCAATCCTAACCAGGCTACTTCATTTTAAAACATGAGAGCCTTCTCTTATTTCTCTTCTATGATTCACTTCTTCATCCCCTCTCATAGGCTGTGACCTTTGGTGTTTCCTTTTTGCTTTATCAGCAAAGCTTCCCCAGATCCATGGACACCTGCTGGCCTAGGTCACTAGACTCAGGGCTTCTCCAAGATAAATTGTGCCTGCCTGTCAGTACCCCCACCAACCCAGTACATTATCTCTGTATGATTCACTGATGCTCAGCCGTAGACATCATCTGGACGGCCTGGGATGACGATCCCAACCCCAGCTGTCACAATAAATAGTGAAGACATGATGATATTCATCGCCTCCTCCTTTAAGAGTTAATCCAGTTAGGCAGGTCAGCCTCCAGTCAAGAGACCACCCCTAGGAAGTCATATCCGTCTTAGGCTATGTTAAAGGGATGGGTGGAATAATTACCCCTTTAATGAGATAATGTGCTCTTCTTTCCCAGAATTTCCACCCGCACCGTAGTTCCGACAAGCCCTAAAGAGGTTCTGTTGGGTCTGCCCACCTTCCTCAGTCCTTACTTCTAGGCAGCTGCTGAGATTTACAGCTTGTCTGCACTCGGGTTTTCCACTTAAACTCTAATAAAAATTGCCCTCCACTTTCCTTTTCAGTCTGTGTTTAAATCTTTCATTAATAAGAGCAAGAACCCTCAGATGGGACCCCAATCTCCCCAGTAATAGATGGTGACTCCGGCAGCCAGTAACACTGCCATCCTAGACCCAAGGGCCAATCCTAGGAACCAGAATGTGAACTTAACAAGGGAAGCGGTCACTGCCAGGGCCCCTACTAGAGCCAGGGTGCTCTGGCCACCTCACTGAGCCTGTCAACCTGCCCTTCAGATAGAAGGCTCCAGCAGCTGGGAGGTTTCCTTCCAGACAGAGAGACAGGGTAATATGTATGCAGATGTGGTAAACAGGGGAAAGAGAACAAAAGTCCCCAGCTTCTGTTTCTTACCGCAATCAACATAACAATTGTGATACTAAAACAATGCGGAAGTAAGCAATGCTGGGAACAAAATAAAGCTCCCTGAACAAGGGGGGCAGACGCTGAGGCACAAGCCCATCAAAGAGCACCTTCCGCCCTCATGGAATCTTTCCCTTTGTGTCAGGCAGGCACACTGGGGCAAGCATTAACTCTTAGAATTTCAGTCAACAGCGATGAGCAGGTGGGTGTAGAAACTAACCCTTTAAAAATAAGACTAGGTGTGTCCTACTGAGCTCCGCCTTCCTCCAACAACTGTGTGGTGCCCTGTCCTTGAGAAGGGCCATCTGCTGTGATTTCTCCAGGCGTAGCATCTGGGGTGCTCCCTCCCCTCATCAGGCTACACACCCCTTATGTGAACACCGAGAACAGTCCCAGCATCTGTGGGGACCCAGGAGATGGAAGCAGAGGCCCTGTACTGGGCACCAGCATTCTCATAATCATCTGGAGATTAATGAGCGACCCTGGCCCTGGAGACCCAGCCAATCTAAACAGCCATTGTTGATGTGGATGATGACCACGGCTCAATGAGTAAAAGAAACGGTATTTTCAGTATTTTCTCGGCAGATGGATGGCAGACCAAAAGCATCAATAATAATAAGTAAAGACATAAACATGAATATCTGTAATTATGAAAATTGAATGGCATCATAAAAAACAATCATGGCCTTGATTCGTTAAAAACAAATAATGTTTGTCATGCTCTGTGTATTCTTGAAAAGGGAACGGGAGGGTATGAAATTTCACCACGGTTTCACCCTGAAACTACACAGAAGTTCCACTCCGAATGCCAGTTCCATCCTCTGAGAACCAGAGCAGTTTGACCACATCAAAACACACAACAGAACCCACTTAATAGTTCATTCACGCAGGCCTGAGAAAGTTAGTGCAGTAGAGAGTGCGGACAGGGCACGTGCAGCTTTTAAAGGCTGCCTAGCGCATGCGCACAATGGCTTGTCTGCACACGCATGGCCCTGGAACCTGGAAGTGCCAGCCACCACTGTGAGGCTGAAACCATAACACACCCCTCCCCAGGCATCTACCAATTCAAGGAGGTGGCTCAGTAGGCCAAAGGCTGGGCAGCACTGAGAAGTCACAAGGGACCAGAGACACAACTCCCTCCAATCTCACAGCACTGTTGATACCAGAGGGAGCCCAGTGGTCCCTCCCACTGACCACTCACCCAATAACAATGGATTAACAATGCAGCTCCTTCCTTATGCTAAGTACTTGGAGGTAGAATCAGATCTCAGCCCAGAGTTCAGATTCCAACTTCAAGTCCAAACCTCCTCAGACAGAACCTGGGTTCCTTAACAGCCTCCTCAGGTTCAGTACTTTGTCCTAGCCCTTGAGAGACAGAGGCAGGTGGATCCCTATGGGTTTGAGGCCAGCCTGTCCTACACAGAAAGTTCTGGGACAGCCCTGGCTATATTATGAGACCCTGTCTCAAGAGAGGAAGTAGGCTGGAGAAAGGGAAACGGAGGAGGGAAGGGGAGAGAAGGGGAGAGAGAGAGAGCACACATACGCAACAAGACTATAAAGTCGTTGGGCAATGAAACAAAACTCATTAAGAAAGAGATAAATAGAAACTAAAAATTCTTGTGATCAATATTAAAAACTCAGTGAACTGATTTAATAATAGATTAAACACAAATGAATATCATAACTATAGCTTTGGAACGCTGAACGTAAAGACTCAGAACTGAATACAAAGAAAGACAAGAAAAGTGGGAAAGGAGGGAATATATGAGCAAGGGAGGTCAAGATCATGAAGGGGAAATCTACGGAGACAGCTGAGCCAAGCTCATGGGAACTCAAGAACTCTAGACTGACAGCCATGGAGCCTCCAAAGGACTCAACTAGACCCTCTGCATGTGGGAGACAGTTGTATAGCCTGATCTATCTGAGGGGCCCCTGAAATAGGAGCAGGATCTACCCTAGTAGATGAACTAACTTGTTGGTGCCCATTCCCTATGGTGGAATGCCATGCTCAGCCTTAATGCAGGGGAGCTGGGCTTGGTCTTGCCTCAACTTTAGGAGCCAGGCTTTGTTGACTCCCTATGGGGACCCTTACCCTTTGGGAGGAATGGATAAGCGGCTGGGGAGGGGAGGGAAGAGGAGGGAAGGGGAAGGAAGAAGGAGTAGGAGGGGGAACTGTGGTTGTAATGTAAAATGAAGTAAAAAAATAAAAACTCTTTAAATAAAATAAAAAAGAAAAGTGGGAAAAAAAGAAAATAAAATGGGGGTGGGAACATGGCAGGGGACAACACTGAGGTCTTAGGTGACATTGCCAAGAAGGAAGGAGCATGCGGTAGGACAAGGTCATGAGAAATTCCCTTTGGAATGGTCTAGCTGATCAAAGAAACCAGAGCAGGATCAACAGAACTGACGTCATACATGCACACACCCGTGGGGACAGAGCTGATGCAACACACACACACACACACACACACACACACACACACACACACACACACACACACACACACACACACACGAGTCCTTGAAAGCAGTCAATGTGAGCCTGGCCTTGAGTGCCACAGTAGAAAGACAGAAGGCTACACAAGGGAACCATCACCCCAAGGGCAGGGGCAGGGCAGGGGCAAGGCAGCTGCTGATCCAGAGCTCTGAGAGAAGGGAGGATGGTGTCAAAAATGGACGTGAATTCCAGAGAACTGGGAGTTAGTCTTTAGCTCCCTTTAGAGGGAAGAGGTGTAAGGTGGAGACAGGCAGGTCCAAAGGGGACCAAAGTGAACACAGAGTCAGCAATGTTTGGGAAAGAAAGGAGCCCCTGGAGCTGGTGCTTTCCTAAGTCCTCTGGATCAAAAGGACTGGTGACATTAAACTTTAGCAAGTCAGTGAGACAGATTGCTGACACCCTTGGTAACTACTGAAAACATAGTGAAGGGCCAGTGAGATGGCTCCCAGGGCAAGGTGGTTGCAGCTCAAGCCTGTCAATCAGAGTTCAAGTCCCAGAACCTACCTGGTAGAAGGAGACTACTAACTCCTGCAAGTTATCATCTGACCTCTACTCACGAGCTGGGATGCATATATGCACATATAAAGAAATAAGCATAGCATTGAGTGAGTGAAAGGGTTCTGAGGAGTTGAGTTGACTAACAAAGTATTTGTGCTTTTTCTGTGTTTAATATAAATAACAAGGTCAAACCCATGCAATAAGCCCATGGCAATCTTGCTGTGATCCCCTCCCAGTTAATTTTTGCAGTAGCCCAGTAATAAACAAGGCTTTGGCAGAAAGGATTCTACCTCAGCTAATGTAATGAAACCCCAAGACAGAAGTCAGTAGCTTAACCAGGATCACTCACTTTTTTTTGTTTTCTTTTTGTAGTTCAAATTGCTGTCCTGGGCTGGCAGAATGACTGTGCTGTCTGTCATCAGGGGCCCAGGCCCCTCTGCTCTGTTGCTCCATCATCTCTTCATGTGGAGATGTCCTTTGGTCTATCCATCAGCTAGTAGAGTTAGAGAAGGGGGAGAGATAAGAGGATATACCAGTTACATCTAGCCCACACTCTAGAATTAACTGTACAGTTTTTGTGCTTCTCCCCATTTGCTAGGATTTAGTCACATGCCCACACCTAGCTGCAAGAGAGGCAGGAGACAGAACTGCTAGGTTAACTACAGGTTTATTTTACTACCAGAAAAAAAGGATGAAAGTGTTGAGGAGCAGGGAAAAAAGTCTTTGGCCTTATACCCCAGGAAAGAGTTTAGAAGACATCAGCTTCTACTCATGCTTTGTGAACAGTAACAGAGATCAAGTACAAGGAAATTATAACTAAGTTGAAAATAAAGGCTTCTGAGTCAGGAGAAGATTGCCTGCTGCCTTCAACAGTTTTACACAGCTGTCACTTCTGTGGTTGTGAGCAGAGAGGCAGTTGGAGAATATTCTGCCTTAGATCAATACCCAAGCAGCTGGTGTATACACAAAATTTTCCACAAAGGGCCAAACAGGGTGGGCCATACATGCACCAGGTATATTTGGGGACAGCGGTACAGCACACTGGAAACCCAGGGCTTTGGGGAAGAAAGACCAGGGTATGCCTGGAGTTCAGCTATGGAAGGAAGATCATGACGGTTCCTGCCCAGTATGAGGCATACTTTGCTGTGGGAGCTCCTTCCACTCTTTAGCCAACAGCCTTTAGGATACCAGCCCACTTGGGCATGGTCTCTTATACTATAAAGGCAGCTGTAAAGCCTGTGCTTGCTCTCTTGCTTCAGGCTCACTTCCAGCTGTGAGACTCTGTTCCTGTTTCCCATTCATGCAGATGACTGTGATCTAGGACAATGATCTGCAAGTCTCCCCTAAATAAATAACCCTTATTATATGTAATTCTGAACTAGTGTAGCATTATTTTGTATCTCCCACCATCATCTGGCGCCCAAACCTGGGGACCAGTCCATAATTTTTAGTATCAGTCCAGAGCCGTGTGGCACATTGGGCACTGACTCTCCTGCCCATGGGTTTAGCCAGCCCTCAGACACAGCAGGCTGATGCTCAGTGCTCCTTGGCTCACCACCCACACGCCAGCCAACACACTGCTGTCTGCGATCCCCATGTTGCACACAGTTCACAACTCGCACTGATGGAAAACTTTGGGTTTTCTCTTTATCCTGGGCCCCAACTCTCAGAATTGTTTGATCACCTTAATAACTGTTCTTAATTTGTTAAACAAAGCATATATTTCAGTACCTAAGTAAGCAACACGTGCTGTTCACTGTTGCTAGGTCTCTTGGCCACATGGCTGCAACTGCAACACCTGCTGGCTGATAACGATTATTACACCTACCCCAATTTATTGTAATTACTTTAAGACAGGTAAAATTTGAAAAACTACAAAAATGACTGAAAACATCCAGGAGTTCAATAATTATTTTTTGCTTATATTATGGAAGGTATTGTGCAAGACTTACACAATTTTCCTTCTTATTATTTGATTCTAGGAATTAGCTTTGTTTTCAATATTATCTCATTAAAAATGGTTCAATACTACAAAGAAGGATAACTTGAAAAAATTATCTAAAAGAATTTGTGCTGTTGAATCTGTCAGAATCTGTTGAAAAGTTATGCTATGTCCAAGGATGAGACATTATCTTTACTAAACAAGTTGGAATCCTCAGTGAAGACATTGGAACAGAATATTGGACAGGAGATTCAGACTTTTAAAAAGGCTGTAGTAAAAGTATTTGAAAATATTGAGGAATTTATTGAAATTGATGAGCAGGGATGGAAGGTACAAGGAAAGGATTTAGCCTCATCAGTATGTGTCAGACCCCTGGATGACTTACACAGAGTTTCAACTGCATATCCAATAATTTCCTCAGAAAGACCATCTGGCACAAAGTACCCCAAGGTAGTCAAAGACTATGCATGGGAACCAATACGCATGAGCAATCTAAAAGAAATAAAAGCAAGCAATAGTTTCTTATGGGCTACATTCACTTATGTCAGGAAATGGTGAAAATGTGGACTTCAAGAACTAAGGCTACCCATGCACAGTTGGCTTCATTTAATCTCAGCAGTCCTAGAAAATGGACCTCTGCTGCTTTGGAAGTGTTATTGGAGAGAAGAGGCAAAAGTTTTAGTACAACAGGGGAAAGCAAAAGGATTTGAGATTCTTTGCAAGGGTCATTACTCTGATCCTCAGGAACAGGCTTGCAAAGATGAACGCACCTTGTCCCTATGTAGTACAGCAGCTTTAAATGCTTGGGACAGGATTCAGCAACCAGGAAACTGGACTGAGACATATATTAGGGTTAAACAGGGCCAGAGAGAACCCTTTACTGACTTCTTACAAAGATTAACTAAGGCTATACAATTAGGAGTGACAGACCCTGAAGTTAGATGTGTACTAATTGAATCTTTGGCTTTTGAAAATGCCACTTTAGAATGAAAGAAGAACCTTGGGCCTTTAAAGGTTAGATGAGCACCCATAGATGAATAGATCTTGAATACAGTGAATGTTGAAACATTTGACTATAGTACTGAAGCTTGGGTAGGAGAAGCCATTTCCAATGGTATGAGGAGACACCAAAATGCCAAATGTTTTAATTGCAGAAGAATAGAACATCTAAGAAGGGACTGTAGACAAGGAATTCCTAGGAATCATGTCTCCTCTAGGAATGGCAAAAATAGAAAGACTCAGCCTTCTATTATATGTAGGAGGTGTGGCAAAGTCTGACACTAGACTAATGAATGTAGGTTGACCATAGACAGAAAAGGTAACCTGATACCACTGGGAAACTCCTTACGGGGCCTCTCACAAGCCCCAATGACAAACAAGGACTAGTCATTACCAGTCATTCTGGAGAACATGTCTCACCAGGAAAATTAAATAATCCAGTGCCTACTGTAAAAAAAAAAACAAAACCCATACTGGTTCTGGATGGTGGAATAGACCTGGAGGATGAGTAAAAAACTCCAATAGGAAACATATATTTTGGCAAACTTCTACAAATGATCAAAGACCAAAGCTAAGAGTACATATAAATGACATTGTAATTGAGGGATTACTAGACACAGGTGCAGATGTGACTATCATTACTCCAGACTCTTGGCATCCAGATTGGCCTCTTCAGGAGGCAGGTATTCAATTCATAGGAATTGGAAGCCTATCTCAAGTAAAACAAAGCACAAGGTGGGTTGAATGCATAGGGCCAGAAGGACAGAAAGGAAGGCTGAGGCCGTATGTAGCTAATATTTCAGGAATTTATGGGGCTGTGACCCATTGCAGCAATGGTATGCCCAGGTTAACATTCCTGCAGTCCCCAAAACTCATGTTTCTGGGAAGGGTGTTATAAAATATTATACAAAAAAGGTCACCAGTCATTCAGGCTGTACAAGAACACAAAGTGACAAGCAAACCTTCAGAGGGACTAACAGCCTTGCCTTTAAAATGGTTAGCTAAGAAAGCCATATGGGTTAAACAATGGCCTTTAATGGAAGACAAATTGCAGACTTTAGAACAGCTGGTACAGGAGCAATTAGATGCTCACCATATTGAAGACTCAATCAGTCCTTGGAATTCTCCTGTATTTGTTGTTAAAAAGAAATCTGGAAAATGGAGAATGGTGACAGATCTAAGAGCTGTCAACAAGGTTATCCAACCTATGGGGCCCTCTACAATCTGGAATTCCTCTGCCTTCTCTATTACCAAAAGGATGGCCTCTTATAGTTATTGATTTAAAAGATTGTTTCTTCACTATACCTTTACAAGAAAAGGATAGAGAAAAATTTGCCTTCACAGTGCCTACTTATAATAATTCTCAGCCTAATAGGAGATACCAGTGGACTGTCCTCCCATAGGGAATGCTCAATAGTCCCATCCCGTGCTAGTACTTTGTAAATAAGCCATTGGAAATAATATGCAAGCAATTTCTTAAGTCTATAATTTACCATTACATTGATGACATTTTGATATCTGACTCAAATGCAGATATTTTAGAAGGAATGTTTGAAGAAGTAAAAAAAGGTTTGCCTAAATGGGGATTACAAATTTCTCCTGAAAAAAATACAGAGAGGAGATTCTGTCAGTTACTTAGGTTACAAAATAGGTTCATAGAAAATTAGAACACAAAAGGCACTAATTCGGAGAGACTGACTGCAGACTCTTAATGACTTTCAAAGATTGTTAGGAGATAGTTCCAGTCTACAGCTGGCTCTTGGGATAACGCCTGACCTAATAGTTTATTTAAACAAAACCTTAGATGGTGACAAAAACTTAAATAGTCTCAGAGAATTAACAGCTGAAGTGAAAAAGGAATTAATGGTTGTTGAAGAGAAATAGCAGGAGGCACATGTGAATCCAAATCTTAATTGTATTCTAGTCATATTGTCTTACAGAATTTTTCCTGCAGGAATTTTAATGCAGAGGGAAGATATTATCTTAGAATGGATCTTTAGATTATAATTCCTTTTACTGATCATGAAATTAAAAAAATATATGGGAAGAAAATGAACCTTGGCAAAGAGCTTGTGCTAATTTTTTGGGAGAAATTAATAGCAATTATCCTAAAAGTGATAGAATTAACCTTATAAAGAGAACTTCTTGGATTCTTCCCTGAATTGTACGTGATGCACCAATAACTGGAGCTCATACATTTCATACTGATGCAAATAAATCAGGAAAGACAGGTTAAAAATCAGGAAAATTAAGTAAGGTGGAACAAAGCCCTTATAATTCTGTTCAAAAGTCAGAATTATATGCTATTCTTATGGTACTAAGGGATTTTAAAGAACCTCTCAATATAGTTACTTATTTGCAATATGCAGAAAGAATTGTCTTGCATATTGAAACTGCTGAATTTATACCAGATGATACAGAATTGACTTTATTATTCATATAGTTTCAAGATATAATCAGGAATAGGCTTTGTACTATATACATAACACACATCCAATCCCATACAGGTCTGCCAGATCTTCTAGCACAAGGTAATGCAGAAATTGATAGATTATTGAATGGAAGTGTGCTGAAGGTCTCAGAATTTCATAAGAAACATCATGTCAATAGCAAAGATTTAAAGAAAGAGTTTTTCCATTACATGGCAACAAGCTAAAGAGATTATAAAGAGATGTCCTACTTGATCTTTGTATAACCAAACACCATTAACTGCAGGGACTAAAGCAAAGGGTACTCAAAGGAATGAGATCTGGCAAATGGATGTGTTCCACTTTACAGAATTTTAAAAATTAAAATATATACACCATACCATTGACGCTTATTCAGGTTTTCAGTGGGCAACTGCCTTGAGCTCAGAAAAGGCTGATTCAGTAATCATACATTTATTAAAAGTTATGGCCATCATGGGTGTACCTGCACAAATAAAAACAGACAATGCTCCAGCATATGTTTCTAAGAAAATAAAACAGTTTTTTGTTTATTATATTATAAAGCATATTACAGTTATACCAAACAATCCTACAGGTCAGGCAGTTATAGAAAGATAAAATCAAACTATAAAGGATATGCTAAACAAACAGAAAGGGATGGAAAATACCCCCAGAAATAGATTGCATAATACTTTATTAACCTTGAATTTTCTTAATGCTAATGAGAAAGGAACAACAGCAGCAGAGAGACATTGGATAATAGAAAAATCTTCTGAATTAAATCAGCCAGTGTATTTCAAGGATATGCTCAGCTCACAATGGAAGCCAGGAGATGTGCTATATTGAGGAAAGGTTTGGCTCTTGTTTCCACAGGAGAAGAAAAATTATTGATACCATCAAAATTGATAAAGATTTGGTCTGAAAAAGAGAAACCTCTTAAGAAAGGGAAATGATGGCTCATTCACAGAGGTGACAATCATACAGTTAGTAAGAAAACCTCATAAGGGTTGGGGCAGGGTTCTGTTCTTGTCTTTGTGGGAAAAGATTCATCTTCAAAGACTGGAGAGACATTGGACATCTAGATGCCTAAAGATAGAAAGATATCTATCCAGAAAGAATCAACAAGCAAAGAGAAATCTGCTTTATGATGCTGTATTATCAGCATTGTAAATTTTGATTATTTAGACACATATACATCTCTACTTAAAAATACGAGCTGGCTTTGGAGCTGGACAATGGCTATCCTTCTCTAAATCCAAGCATGTTGTTAAAAGAAAAATTTTAAATTTCTGTCTCACATCAGGAGACATCTGGTATTGGACAGAAAGAAGATAGATTTTAAGGAAATATTTTACTTTTCTCCATGCCTATTTTGTTTATATCATATCTTTCAATGAATATATTTATGTCTATATGAATGATGTTTAAGTTTCCCACAGCGAACAGTAGATTTTCTTGCAGTAATCGTTGAAGCTTCCAGGAAGAAGATGGGGCTTCACAACAATGAGTCCACCATGATGCTGACAGCGCTACTTACTATGAGACCAGTTTTTGGGTACCAGCTGGGGAAATGGTGCACCTTCTTACAACATTCTGGCCAGAACTCCAAATAAGAACTTAAAAACAAACAAACAAACAAAAGACCCTATTGACTACTCAGAGACCATTTGTAATTATAGAAAACAGCAATCTTGAAACTTAACCATCATTTTACTTTTACAGGTTCCCATAGAAAAAAAACATTGCCGGGCTGGAGAGATGGCTCAGTGGTTAAGAGCATTTCCTGGTCTTCCAAAGGTCCTGAGTTCAATTCCCAGCAACCACATGGTGGCTCACAACCATCTGTAATGAGGTCTGGTGCCCTCTTCTGGCCTGCAGACATACACACAGACAGAATATTGTATACATAACAAATAAATAAATATAAAAAAAGAAGAAAAAACATTGCCTGCATGACAGCAAGAAGCTGTGACATCCGTCTCCCAACAACGTTTGTCCTTATGGTTAGAGACACCATTTAGGGGTTGATTATTACTTGCATAGAGTTGGGGGTTGGGGTGGAAATCATGTAGGCCTATAGACCTAAAAAAAGGGGAAGATTGAATGGAATAATAGGTAATTTAGTGTGAACTTACACTAATAACAATAGTGAGTAAGAGTGAACACGTGAGCTATTATTCATGGACAATTTACACTGGTATAGTTTCTAGTATATTGATACAAGTTCAAATTAAATTTGTTATTTCTGTTTATAATATTTGTACACCTGTAGTGTTTTAATTAATATAGTTTCTATGTAATTATTTTGGATCTAAGCTACCTGGGCAGCCAGGAACCAACAAGTAACCCTTCTTACTACACATGTATCTTATCAGATCATCTAGGCTTAAAACTAAAATTCAACAGCAACACTAATTCCAGAAAGCCCACAAGCACATGGAAATTGAACAATGTTCACCTGAATCATCAGTGGGACAAGGAAGAAATAAAAAGAGAGAAATTAAAGTCTTCCAACAATTCAATAAAAATGACCACACAACATACCCAAATTTATGAGACACAATGAAAGCAGTGTTAAGAGGAAAGTTCGTCGCACTATATGCCTACATAAGGAAACTGGAAAAATTCCACAGTGGTGAATTAATAGATTACTTGAAAACTTTAGAACAAAATGAAGCAAACTCACCCAAGAGATTTAGATGGCAGGAAATAATCAAATTGAGAGCTGAAATCAACAAAATAGAAACAAAGAAAACAATACAAAAAACCAATGAAATAAAGAGCTGGTTCTTTGAGAAAATTAACAAAATAGACAAGCCTTTATCCAAACTAACCAAAAGGCAGAGTGAGAATATCCAAATTAACAAAATCAGAAATGAAAAGAGGGACATAACAACAGACACTGAGAAAATCCAGAGAATCATCAGGTCATATTTTGAAAGAAATCAGAGAAATATCATCTTCCACAATAGCCACAAATAGCATAAAATATCTCGGAGTAACTCTAACCAAACAAGTGTAAGACTTGTATGACAAGAACTTTAAATCTTTGAAGAAAGAAATTGAAGAAGACACCAGAAAGTGGAAAGATCTCCCATGCTCTTGGGTAGGCAGAATTAACGTAGTAAAAATGACGATCTTACCAAAAGTAATCTACAGATTCAATGTGATGTCCATCAAAATCCCAGAAAAATTCTTTACGGATCTCAAAAGAATGGTACTCAACTTCATATGGAAAAACCAAAAAACCTGGGATAGCCAAAACAATTCTATACAATAAAAGAACTTCTGGAGGCATCACAATCCCTGACTTCGAACTCTACTACAGAGCTACAGTACTGAAAACAGCCTGGTATTAGCATAAAAACAGACAGGAGGACCAATGGAACCAAACTGAAGACCCAGATATTAATCCACACACCTTCAAACACCTGATTTTTGACAAAGAAGCAAAAATATCAAATGGAGAAATGAAAGCATATTTAACAAATGGTGCTAGTATAACTGGATATCAAATGTAGGAGAATGAAAATAGACCCATATCTATCATCATGCACAAAACTCAAGTCCAAATGGATCAAAGACCTCAACATAAAGCCAGCCACACTGAACCTTATAGAAAAGAAAGTAGGAAGTACACTTGAACGCATTGGCACAGGAGACTACTTCCTACACAGAAGTACAGACACTGAGAGAAACAATTAATGGGACCTCCTGAAACTGAAAAGCTTCTGTAAAGCAAAGGACATGGTCAACAAGACAAAACGACAGCCTACAGAAGAGAAAAAAACTTCACCAACCCCACACCAGACAGAAGTCTGATCTCTAAAATATACAATGAACTCAAGAAATTGATCATCAAAAGAACAAATAATCCAAGAAAAATGGAGTACAGACCTAAACAGAGAACTCTCAACAGAGGACTATAAAATGGCTGAAAGACACTTAAGGAAATATTCAACATCCTTAGTCATCAGAGAAATGCAAATCAAAACAACTCTGAGATTCCATCTTACACCTGTAAGAATGGCCAAGATCAAAAACACTGATGACAACTTATGCTGGAGAGGTGTGGGGTAAAGAGAACACTCCTGCATTGCTTGTGGGAGTGCAAACTGGTACAGCCCCTTTGGAAATCAGTAAGGGGATTTCTCAGAAAATTAGGAAACAACCTTTCTCAAGACCCAGCAATAGCACTTTTGGGTATATACCCAAAGGATGCTCAATCGTGCCACAAGGACATGTGCTCAACTCTGTTCATAGCAGCATTGTGTGTCATAGCCAGAATCTGGAAACAATCTAAATGCCCCTTGACCAAAGAATGGATAAGGAAAATGTGGCACATTTACACAATAGAGTACTACACAGCAGAAAAAAATAATGACATCTTGAAATTTGCAGGCAAATGGATGGAGCTAGAAAACATCATATGTACTCATGCATAATTGGTTTTTAGACATAAAGTAGAGAAAACCAGCCTACAAATCACAGCCCCAGAGAACATAGACAACAATGAGGACCCTAAGAGAGACATACATGGATCTAATCTTTATGGGAAGTAGAAAAAGACACGATCTCCTGAGTAAACTGGGAGCACGGGGACCTTGGGAGAGGGTTGAAGGGGAGGGGAGAGGCAAGGAGGAGAGCAGAGAAAAATGTAGAGCTCAATAAAAACAAACAAACAAATAAACTGCTTGGTTTTCTCCAGTTTGCCATCATCTTATTTCCCACAGCTGCAGACACTTCTAAACACAGTCGAAGCACCCAAGTCTGACTGTTTATGTCTGTTCCAGGGCACTGGCTAAACTAACATGCATATTGGCTACCCCTTGTGGACTCTGTCCCCTTAGCGTGGATACTGGCTGCTTCTTTAAATGACTGTTTTCAGTGTCTAGATTTTGCTCCTTCCCAAAGCCCGCTCCCCTCCAGAAACCTCATTAAGTTTCTGCTTTCAAAGGTTCCTAACAGGAGCCTTGGGTGCATCTCAGCTCAAGGACTCTCATTAGTGGCATGGGCCAGGTGATTATTTATATCGCTTCTATAATTACAAATTCTGAAAGCTAATTACAATTATCCATCAGTGTTTGTGTGTGCCAGGGCTGGAGATGGGCGCCACCCTCCTGACACTGAGCATCCATAGCTTCCTTCCTGCTCTGGCTCCTTCTGGGATGGATCTCTTTGTGAATCTCTGCGCAGCCTGCTCTCCAGCGCGCTGGCTGAGTTCCCTGTAGTTCCTCCATATTCCCGGCTGTCAAAAGAGTTGTTTGTCGTCTTTGAAACTGAAAAGCAAGTGCCAACAATTGCCTCATCCCTGACACCTCAGCTCTCCAAACAAACAAGCAAGAGGGAAGGCTCAGCTCAGCTAGCAGGCCACTGCCTGTCCCTGGTTCCCTGGCAGCCGCTTCTCCTCCTTCCTTAAAGGGCTCTCCAGTGCCGCCTGGCAGGGCCTCTAGGTGTCGCTTGTAAACACTGCATGTAATTAGTAGCCATTAGTTCCAGTAAAGGCTCAAACAAGGAGAAAACCCCAAACATGAGAAGTTTCATTTAATTAACGAAGCTGCATTGAGAGGCCTCCTCGGACAAGTTCTTCTTGCAAGATAATTGTTAAAACTCCAACAAACCTGACAGAGATATTTCCACGTGGAAGAGACACACTGGCCATGTTGGCCACTAAGTGCCACCATGTTGCCCAGGAGAGCCCATGCTGGGCTCTCTGCAGGCCAGCGCTCCACAAGGCCATATGCTTTTCACTTCTGGAGATGGTCTTGCAGACTGCATTGAAAACACCTCTCTCTCTCTCTCTCTCTCTCTCTCTCTCTCTCTCTCTCTCTCTCTCTCCCCGGGCTTGTGTGCCCACAGAGACTGGTTTAAAGTGTCCAAGAGAGTCCCAGTGCAACACTTTGCTGGAAGGAAGCTCATGCAGCACACAGGGCTGAATTTGATAGCCAACGTCTTTCTAGAATGTCAGAGTTTCTCCCTTTGCAAAACAAATGATGGTGGGTTGGATCAACATGGAAATAAATCAAGTTTATTAAAAATTAATAAATGTATCCACTGGCTGAAAAGGGCTGGTAACATTTTGCCTGTATGACTTCCCCATCCACAGCCAGAGGTCCGGGGGCCACACCCTTGCTGCAAGTTCTTTCACATAGGGCTCTATGGTCCCCAGCAGGAATTTCCGCTCTCTTGCACTGCGAGTACAGAAAGTAGGGGAGGTGGAAGGTTGGGGTGCCAGGGAGAGAGGGATAGTGTGACATTCCCCGTCATGACAGCAGAAGAAAAGACCCAGGAGCACGAGGAAAATCCTCATGAGTCCCCTATCTTTATATGCCTAGTTTAGGTTCCCCTACCTTTATCTGCCCAGTTTAGGGTAAATTCAGTTTCTCTGTAGGACTTGAGCACTTACAGAGGGGTCCTAGAAATAACTGAGTAAGCACAATGACAGACAAGAGCAGTTGACAAATTCCCTGAGGCACAGCCACATGACTTGTTTTGGCCAATGGAAGGTGAGCAGTGTGGTGTGTGTAGATTCTGCAGAAGGCCTTAGGCAGCTCCATCTCTCCATGGTACATATGCTACTGTGTCACAAACCGCACTGACATGGCTACAGACATTCCAGAGGCCCAGTGGGTGTGTAGGACATGACATTTAAGAGACTATAGATTTCCAGATGCTTGGAGTGGGATTCCACATCTCAACAGATAATGAAGGATTGGTACTAGCTGAAGTATCTGCCAAAATAAAATGAGTGTTGGAAATCGAATATTACACATAGTTATGAGAACCACTAATGTCTGGATATCAGGAAATGAAATAAGCAGAGTAAACCACAGTGGAAATTAGAATAGAGATATCTTAAATGACGAACAAGTACACACGGAAGCAGTTTCAGGATGCTTTGCTTGCTGGAGCTGAAAGACAAGAAAGGTTGACAGTAAAGGAGGAAATGATTCAACTCCAGAATGAATAGCAATAAACATGCCAGGAGCAAATGTCAGATAGTAATGGACACAAGAGAAGAAATTAGAGCCAGATAATAAACACAGAGACTCGGGCTGAGAGACGGCTCAGGACACACAGTACCTGTTGTGTGAGCACAAACCCTGAGTTTGGATTCTAGAATCCATGTAAGAAAAATTACAAGTGGGGTGCACCCCATGACTCCAGCACTTGGGGAGCAGAAAACTCATGGATCACTGAGGAACAATTGATCAATGGGTTACAGGTTTAAGGTGAGACCCTGCTTCAAAAATAAAATAAATCTGTTTCAAAATAATAGGGAGTAATTTATCCAAAGAAAGGATGCATCTGATGTGATAGGGACAGATCTGATCTGTGCACAGTGCACACACGCATTGCCCTGTCACACTGTGCCCCTAATATTTGGAACTGCTGTTTGTCAATTTAAAGTAAGACAAATTGAAAATAAATGCAATGGGCATATATAAAGACAAAGTGAAGAATAACTGAAAATGATAACTCAGAGCTAACACGTGTATCAGGCTTTCTCAGACCACCAGCCCCCAAATCATGACATGGAGACTTATCAGTAGTTACAAATGCTTGGCTTTATCTTATGCTGTTCCACCAGCTCTTAGAACTTATTTAACCTGGTTTTTTTTTTTAAATCTATATTCTGCCTTGGGTTTTTTTTTTTAACCTTTCTTTCACTCTGTACATCCACTCCATGTCCGGCTGCCTGGCAGCTGCCTGGCAACTACCTGACTAAGTAACCCAGGGCATCTCTCCCTTCTTCTCCCTCATTCTCACTTCTCTCCTCCTCCTTATTCTCTCTGCCCTCCAGCCCCGCCTATCCCTCTACTGCCGAGATATTGGCCTTTCAGCTTTTTATTAGACCAATCAGGTGCCTTAGGCAGACAAGTTAAAACAACAACGTATCTTTACATAATTAAACAAATAAAGCATAAACAAATGTAACGTCTTTACCTTGTTAAACAAATGCAAGATAAATAAATGTAACACACATTTCCATAGTTAAAGTAATGTTCCACAACAAACCTGTGGCCTCCATATGTACCTGCACCCATGTGCACACACACTCCATCACACTACCGGTGTACACACAACACACACACAACACACACACACACACACACACACACACACACACACACCCCATA
>NW_004949136.1:495852-503401 GCF_000317375.1 Microtus ochrogaster | reverse complement strand
ACAATGCTAAAAATACCAAAATTGAGTCCTGTCTTAGTTAGGGTTTCTATTGCTGTGAAGAGACAACATGACCATGTCAATGCTTATAAATGAAACATTTAATTGGGCTAGCTTACTGTTTCAGAGATTCAAAGATTTAGCCCATTATTGTCATGGTGGAACATGGAATTGTGCAGACAGACATGGTACTGGAGATGGAGCTGAGAGTTCTACATCTTGATTAACAGGCAACAGGAAGTGGACTGTGATACTGGGTGCAGCTTGAGATAGGAGACCTCAAAGCCCGCCCCCCAAATAATACCTCCAACAAGGCCACACCTACTCCAACCAGACCACACCTCCTAATAGTGCCACTCCCTATGAGCTTACGCCAATTACATTCAAACTACCACAAGACTTTAGTTTAAAAAATAAATTAGTTTTTGACAAGATTTATTATTATAAGGGAAGAAAGGCATAAATAAAAAATAAGTATACTTTTATAGCTTTAAAATATAGAAAGTAAATAAATTTATTCTACAACATTAAAAATGTAAACAAGTTAAAAGTGGAAAAAAGTGGCACATGCCTTTCCCAGCATTCAAGTGGCAGAGGCAGGTGGATTTCTGTCAGTTCAAGGCAGGGATCCTCTCTAAAAATACATCTAAAAATCCCTGATCAAATATCCAAGAAGCAATTTCATATTTTATAGTTTTCATATTAAAAATTTTTAAATTAATTTCATATTTTAGAAATCACTAAAATATTGCTAAGATCAAACAGCCACAGCTGATTGGACAAGGCTAACTGGTAAACAGAAGTTACAGTCCCCACTTTCTCTTTAAGATCTCACGGTGAGCAGACCTCATCCAGGACTGTGTGAACGTGAACACATGAAGGGATGTCTGAGCTTATCTCAGGAGCACAGAGGGGTTTACCATCACAAAACCACTTCAGTTGGTTCGTCACAGGCGCAGATTATCCCAACAGATATGGAAGGGGAGACTTCTAATTACCCCTAAAATCAGTTTGGCTGCTTCATAGCAAACCAGAAGAAAGGGGGACCTTGGTTACTCCATGAGGACACGGACTCTCACAGGTCACCGTCTTACTGTTGAAGTGACAGATTTAAATCCTTTAGAAAGGAAAAAAAAAAGAAAAACACCTGGGGAAGCTGGGAAGGAGAGGCAAACACATATCTGTTGTAGAACAAGGCACTCTGGACCAAAGAGTCACCCTCAGTGGACAGCCATGGCTGCCTGTAAGAGGCCACCACCATCAGGTCTGGGACTGATGACTTCCCTCTGAGAAGGAAGGGGTGGGAAGGGTCACTGAACTCTAACAAGAGGTTCCATCCTCTTTCCCCAGAGATCTGTATAAAATTCTACATGAACTGCTCTTGGCCTGGGGTCTTGGAAGGTGCTGGGCTATAGAGGCTGGGAGAGGTTGATAGAAGGGGTATTCATCTATGGGGCTGTGCTCATGCCTTCAGTGTGGCTGCTTTGGGGTCACACATGATCCTGTCAGCCACCCCTCACCTTGCTCTGTACAGAATCTCAAGAAATTCATTGAGCACTTTAGCTTGTTGGAAAACTGCTCATGTCTCTCCAGGGAAGTGGTAAGGGACACTATATTGTATATGCCCTACAGAGAAGACAGAAACTATCCACTTAAAATTAGGTTAGGATCTGGCTCTGGAACTGCTCACCCCAGAAGACTGTGTAGGGGCCGGGGTGGGGCTTCCTGAAGGTCAGAGTGGGGTCACTTGCTCCCAAGCTGGCAGTGATGGTTGGCCTGGGATTTTCGCTGTGACTGGGAGGTGGGATGACACAAAGTTTCCACTCAAGGTGAGGCCTGGGGAACTCAGGATTTCCCACCAGTCTCCACCTGGCAGGGAGAACAGGAAGGGAAAGAGGTGGCTCAAATCTGGGAGTCAAATCATCAACTGATAGAACTGAAATTAAAACTAAAAATAAGACAGGAATCAAGCCTCTAATTTACAAAAATGACCCAGGAAAATCCTCAAATGTGAAAACATGTGCACAAAATTCATTTTGTATTTTTCTGAGTGTGTGCATCATACACACACACACAGGTGGATGTTTATACACACAAATGTGTGTGCACATGGGTGTTTGCATATGGAGCTGAATACTGGGTGCCCTCCTCCATAGCTCACCACTGCATTGCCTTGAGACAGGGTTTCTCACTGAGTGTGGAAGCTCATGTAGGTTTCATGGTCATCAAGCTCTCTCAGGATTGCCTGTCTCTGTTCCCCATTGTTCTGTGTTTTTACAAAGCATTAGCAACCAGCAGAAATTTGGGTTTTACCAAAAATAATAAAATAAAAGACACATCTAAAATAAAAACTCCATACAAAGATAAAAAATATACAGAAATAAGTACATAAACATCATATGATAATACAAATGTATAATATATAGCAATTTTAGAGAGAAAAGTCACAGAATTTAATTCAGATGAAGCATTTTAAGTTGTACACACAAAGAGCAAAACCACATAGTGTTAAAATACTCACGAGGCATTTCAAAGAGAACCAAACAAGGACTGAGAGACAGAACTCAGATCCAGAACCCATGTGAAAATCAGAAAGGTGTGTAGGTACCTACAATCCCAGCACCAGGAAGACAAAGAAAAGGTTTCTCCAGGATAAGATGACGAGATAGGGTGCTTGAATCAGTGAGCCCACAGTTCACATGAGAGACCCTGACCCTTTAAGTAAAGTGGGAAATGATTGATGAAGACATTTGACCACACATGTGCACATAAGCACAAGCCCATATTCATGAATATGCATATATATGGCATATATACACATACACACACAAAAGTATGGGCATGACAATAAGTCATCAGGAGTCCCTTTACTACTCTGTTTAGTAGAATAATAGTGATAGTTCTCTTCTAGGGTCTATGGTCCACCTAGTCACAGGTTCTTAGTCCAATAACGTGATGGGTATGGGTTCATCTTATGGAGAGGGACTTAAATCAGAAATCCAGAAAGTGGTTGGTTACTTCATGATGTCCATGCCACTATTGCAGGGATGTATATGTCTTGCCAGGCCAGTGTGCTCTGGAATAATGCTCTTATAGCCTGTAAAGATTTGTTACTTGTATTAGTTTAATAAAATGTTGATTGGGAAGTAGCCAGGCAGGAAGTATAAGAGGAATGACCAGACTAAAAGAATTCTGGGAAGAGGAGAGGCTCAGTCTGCAGTCACCACCCAGATGCAGAGGAAGCAAAATGAAAATGCTGCACTGAGAAACGTTACCAAGTCATGTGGCTAAATATAGATACAAATTATGGATTAATTTAAGTTGTAAGAGTTAGTTAGTAATAAGCCTGAGTAATAGACCAAAAAGTTCATAATTAAAATAAGCCCTTGTGTGTTTTGTTGGGACTGAATGGTTGCAGATCCAGGCAGGGCAGAAACTTCCATCTACATCAGTGATTATTGTGGTTTGCATGAGCATGAAGTGCCACCCCTTAGCTGAGGAACTATTTGCAATTGATAGCCATTAGGAAAGGAAAAGTCAGTTTTGTAAGAGTGTCACTCCTGATAAGTCCATTATGCTTCAGTGGAAGGCCACACACCCAATAATATATGGGCAGCATAAATTAAACTTAAACAGAAAGAAGACACAAGGTTAGGTGAGTAGGGAAGGCGGTGGAGCTGGGAGGATTTGGGGAGTGTGGCCAAAAACAAATAATCAAAATACACTGTATGAAATCCTCAAAGAACTAATAAAATAAATTTAAAGAAATAAAATGAAATGGCCAAACAAACAGAACCTATCAAAGAAACCAAGAGATGAGAAGCAGGGCACTGGGAATATTCCTATCAACAGAAATCGTCTCCAGGAACTAAGACGACACCAGGCACATCAGGAGGGGCAGCTGGCTCAGTTCCCTGTTCTACCTCTTGGTGGGAGGAGTATGTGAATATTCGTGTTATAGCTGATCTTTTAATTATCCGTTCATTTTGTCATCTGCTCTCTTGTGGGTGTACCGCAATTCATAGAGCCAAAGACTTTCTAATAATACAGTAACAGAGGTTCTGAAGGAAGTGGTGAGGAAACATGACACAGAGCGCTGAAGGAACGCTGTGGATGGCGGAGATGGGAAGGTGAGGAGGAGGTCCCCCTGACGCAGTACCCTGGATAAAGAAGGAGGAGTAAGGAAAGAGATGACTGACTCCTGCATCCACAGTAACAGAGCCTGCTTGGTGGACTGCTGACAAGGGGGTGACAACCCCACAAACCTCTACCCTAGTTACTTATCTCCTGGATGAAAGACAAGGGGAACCTAGTAAAGGAAGTATTGATTTCGGTACCTTCTGTGAAGGCAGCAGGGGCTTGAAGCAGTGGTACCCACAGATCTGCAGTCTGGAGGGGACAGTATTGATGCTCAACTTCATGTCTCCTTGGTAGTCAAGCGCTGGCCCATAGAGTGGTGCCCCCCACACTCAGAGTGGATCTTTCCACCTCAGGTAGCCATACCTACACAATCCCTCATGGACATGGCCAGAGATGTGCTGCCATGGTGATTCTAGATCCTGTCAGGATAAGACTCAGCCACCTCAGCATCACACTCTCAGCATAGATACCAGGGGATTGGACTCCAGGGTTAGAGTTACCCTAGATACCAGGGAATTCTATACCAGGGTAATGGTTACCATAGACACTATGGGATTCTACACCAGGGTTATGATCAGTATAGACGCCAGAGGATTCTACACCAAGACTATGATCAGCATAGAAACACACCAGGGTTATGATCAGCATAGACACAAGGGGATTCTACACCAGGTTTACGACCAACATAGATCCCAGAGATTTCTGCACCAGGGTTATGGTCACCGTAGACACTGTGTGTGTGTGTGTGTGTGTGTGTGTGTGTGTGTGTGTGTGTGCATGCACGCGCGTGTGGTTCTGCACAAGGATTTATTCTTTGCAACAGCCATTTATTTCCCTGTATCATGAAAACAAAACAAAACAATGATTTCAAAGAAACACCAACCAAACATAGCAATTCATGGCTCTTGTTAAAGGACGCTGAGGAAGATATGTTTTTTTCATCTCCTGTTACTGGATAAATTATCCTGACGAAAGAAACTCAGAGGAGAAAGGGTTTGTTTGGGTTCATTGTTCAAGGGTCCATCCCGTCATGGCAGGGACGGGATGACAGAAAGAGCGGGAGGCGGCTGGTCACATTGCATCTATAGTCAGAAACCAGAGAGACAAATGTTGGTTCTCGGCTTGTTCTCTTCATTTGTAAATCCAGGCCCTCATTCCTGAAAAACGGTGCCTCCAGCTGTGGGTCTTCCCACGTCAATAGTGGTCAGGGCAGTCTCTCAGAGACACACCCAGAGGCTCATCCTGGGGTGAGCCTGGATCTCTGGGCTGGTTTGGAACATGCACTGTGAGCTGCAGTAAGAGATTGCTCCACTCTGCACACAGCCTGGGCCAAGAACAGAGGTGGGTCAGTGGGTGGAAAAGACCAAGAGGAAAATTCAGGCCAATTTAGAGCTGAGGCTAAACCAGACTAACAGGATTCTTATTGCAGATGTGGGTAACCTGTCCCCACACCGGAGAAAGTGGAGCCTGATCAGACCTTGTAGTGCAGCAACTGTCAATGGCAGGGGTCTACTAAACTCATGGCGCAGGGATACAGGTCTCCCCTAAAACCGGGCTTTACCAGGTTGTACATTGATAGGCCAAAGGTGTCAAGCCAGACTCAAGTCTCATGAGGCAGAGACTCGATCAGGTAGACCGTGTGGGGACACAGCCATGTATTAGATTATAGTGGACGGAGATATACAGAGCAGTACTGCCAGCCACACTCAACACAGGCACGGATCCTAGCTCCTTTCTTCCTTCACTCTTACAGCGTCCATGGCCCAACCCATGGACCAATGTCACCCACAGTGTTTGTCTTCCAACCTTGTTTAACAATTGACAACCCCCCACAGACAGTCCCACTGGATAACCTGAGACAGACAATTCCTCATTAGGACTGTCTTCTCGGTGTCAACCTGACAGTTAAAATTGACCAGCACATAGCTGGGGAGAGCAGGGGGTGGGGAGCTTGGGTATCTTTGATATTGACAAAAAATTATAGGCAACTTTTTTCTGTTTCATATGTCTCTGAATTTCTCTCTCTCTCTCTCTCTCTCTCTCTCTCTCTCTCTCTCTCTCTCTTTTTTTACGATGAAAGTGTTCCTTGATAGTGAAATATTCTTTAAAAGCAGTACAAGTCCGGGCATGATGGCTCACACCTATGATCCCAGCACTGGAGAAACCAAGATAGTAAGATTAGTAGAACTTAGAGACTAAGAGAGTTCTTGTGTCAAAGCGAGCAAAACAATTATGTCCTGGGTACATAACTGCTGTTTGACACATAGTTGTATGTGTTTTTTTTTTTTTCAATGATTTCTCAGCAAAAGGCAGGGTGAAGGCTATCCTGAACATACCACAGTGAACCTAGCAAGACATTTGCTCTGCTCCCGGGATCTGAAGGACCAGCTGGATGCTCCTTTACAGGAACATTGGAGATGAAGGTGAACCTCTTTTGTTCTTGTTTCGTTTTGCCAAAGTGGGAGGAAATTGGTATAAAGCAGGCTTTGCATATCTGTGAGTGACCTGCCATTCCCAGGGAGCTTCCACAGAGCTGGGAGAATGCAGCTGGAGCCATCAGATAACCTGGGACAACATGCTGCAGTTCTCCACAGAAGCATATTTTTTTCCTACAAACGGAAGGCTCGTTGGTATCATCTTGACATGCAGAGGAGATGAACACAAATCAATAGAAATATATGTAAGTCGGAATTCAGGGTGCAAGATAACGATGATCGCCTTAAGACCATCCCTTGTGTTCCCTGGCTGTTCTGCAAAGTCACGGGGCTGTGCTTGCTTTCCTGGGGTTGCAGGGAGCAAACACAGGGCACAGGCCGCCCTGAGGATTGTTATCCCTCGCTGGGTACTTTCTATTCAAAGCAGGCTTATCAGTAGCAGCAGCCACTCCAGGCTTGTGCTCATATTTGTTAGATTTCATGGGCAGTCATGGATCCTGCTCCCTGTGTGCTCATTTTACAAGCCAAAACCTGTCCTGATGCTCTATTCACAACTGCTGGCGCAGGACCGGCAGGAAGCCTGAGCCCGCTGGGGTATTTTCACTGCCTGCCTGATGACCTGGCGTGGTGTTCTCATTTAGTCTGCTGGTAGCAACTGTGCATTGACTGTGCGGCTGGTCAGAAGGAACCGGCCCTGCTTGGCACCTGTTTGTTCACTTGGGAACGAAGATGCTTTGCAGGCAGGAATGGAACAGAGAGCTAGTGTCCTCGAGGGTTTGCATTTGTTCAGTAAAATCTTTAAATATTAGAAAGTTTAAAATGTGTGTCTACTCATTAAATTAAACCAAAAGAGGAGGTTAGGGATTTCATATGCAATATTCCTGACTGCTATGGTGAAAAAAACACTTAATGCCCATTTGCCCACCTACCCTTACAATATCTACCCACCTGTCTATACATATACATTCATCCATCCA
>NW_004949136.1:492792-494942 GCF_000317375.1 Microtus ochrogaster | reverse complement strand
CTCTCTCTCTTTCTCTCCTTCCCTCTTACAGGGCTCCACAGTGAAAAGTTTGCATTGAGTTTCAGAGGAGAGAGATGTCTATCTGAGCACTTTTGGAATGGTAAGTGTGGGAACCCTGGAGATAGACTAACTGCACTCTGCGATATGTGATGGACACGAGCCTTTGGGGGCAAGGAGGGGATGTTACAGTTTATATCTAAGATGTTTCTCAAACGCTCATGATAGATTGTTACAGGCTTGATTGACAGCTTGCATCCATTCATCCTTCCAAAAGATGGATGTCTTTGATACAAAGGTACAAAAGACTTTGCCTTTTGTCCATTCTAGATAAGTATCTATTTCAAATGTTTCCCTCTATGTTTGCTGGGATGGATGGCCCATGAGGGCGGGGATGTCTGTCTCCCTTTTCTCCCTGATGTGTCCCTAGATAGGAACAATAATGTTTAATATGGAGTTAGGTTTCAGTAAGCCTTTGTTGAATGTATGAATGAATGAATGAATGAATGAATGAGTGGATGGATGAGTGAACAAATGAATGAAGTATGCTAAGAGAGGTGAACTAATATGGAGTCCTTTGGCTATGGGCAGTTTTGACCCAGGTTAGTGGGCCTTTATTTTTTAGTGTGAAGGCTTATTTAAGCTGAGTAACACCCCCTCCACACACACACACCTTTAATGGTTCACCCAGACAAGCCGACACAGCTTCCCTTATCTGAGCAGGCAGCTCCGCACCTGAAAACTGAGGCTGCTACCTCCTTGTGGGTAGACATATTCCCAGAAGGAGGGCAGTAAATTACATTGACACCAGTTTCCTTCTCAGGGTGCTGGCAAGGTCCTGAAGGAGACAGAGAAGCCACTCGGGCCTGTGCAGGCATTATCACGGAGTCTCTTATCTCTGGCTCGTCCGCCAAACACCCACTTATCTTCCTACGGACTCATTTCCCCTGTAAACGCCTCCACCTGTTAAGATCTTCTGGGGCCCATCCTTCCCTGGCCCATCACAGCCGTTCACACTCACGACTGAAATCTCTAAAAACAAGGTTAAACACAAGAAAGCGAACCCATGTGTCAGATCAGAGTGGTGTACGTGAGTGTACATGTGTGCATGTGTCTGTGTATTCACCTACGTGTGCACTAGTGGAGGTCAGGGGTCATGGCTGGGCACCCTCCTTAGTTGTCTTTTCATTTCTTTTTGAGTCAGGGTCTTGCACTGAACCTGCAGTTAGTTAACCAGTTCAGCTAGATGGGTTGGCCTTAAGTCCCAGGAACCTGTCTATCCCATCAGCCCCCTCACCTCCTCCCATACCCACATTGTAGGTAGGGTAAAAGGGCTAGCCAAAGAAACATACCCTGACCCTGAAACCAGAGCCAATGAAAGAAACACACTTTCCCCTAACCAACTCAGGACAAAAACCAATCAATCCCTGAGCACAAAATCCAGCCAATACAAGTTTGTCCAAGCTCAGGGGTTGAAATACGACCAGTTCCCACCCTGAAAATCTTCATCCTGGAGAACCTTCCATAAAAAGCCCTGTAAAAGCCCTGTGCCTCTCCAGTCAGCAGCCGCATTTTCCCACCATGGCAGAGGCTGCCACCCTTCTGGACTCCTCCCTCCCAGTAAGACTCTCGAATGAGGTTTGGGTGATGACATTCTTTTGCTGGAGTGGAGTGTGGCAGAGAAGTAACAACTTCTATAGGAGCAGGAGCAAATCTGCTAAGTTTCTGTGGGGTGGGGAGAGCCCTTAGCAGACAGGGGCACAGACAACAAGGAGATTTCTGCAGGGAAGCTCCCTTAGAAGAGAGAGATACAAGCAGTCATGGTGCATGCTGTTAATCCCAGCACTCAGGAGGTAAAAGCAGGAAGATCTCTGTAAGTTTGAGGTCAGTCTGGTCTACAAGAGCTAGTTCCAGTACAGACTCTAAAGCTACAGAGAAACCCTGTCTTGAAAAAAGCAAAACAGAAAAGAGTGCAGCAGAGCTGAGCTGTACAGGCACCCTGGGAGAGGAGCAGCCCTGCTACATTCCTACGGGAAACAATCCCCCAAGACAGAGCTGGGGCACTTGCAGGTGTAGCCTGACTTCTGATAGCCAGGATACCTTTCCCTCCAGAGCTGTAACCCTTACACACTTCCCCATCCCATCAGCCCCTC
>NW_004949136.1:489300-492453 GCF_000317375.1 Microtus ochrogaster | reverse complement strand
GCCCTCACATCCCTGGCTCTCTCCATCCTGTCCATCTTTTCCCACTTCACCATCACCACCTCCGTCACAGCCCTCATCCCTAATAAACAGTGGAAAAGCAGCGATGAAGGACCACTCCCTTCCTGTCGTCGGTTAGATGCGCAAGTGTGGCACCTCTGATCTCTTTGTTCCTTGTTCTTCATTGATCAGAAGAGAAGACAGCGGAAGCTAATCCCCCTCCACACTCTCGGCCTTTTATTTTCTCTCTCCTTACACCTTCTCAAGGACTTTAATCCCTAATTAGCCTCACTCTTGGATGTTTTTAAGCAAGCGACTTCTCACCACTTAAAAGTGAGGTGTGGATGCTTAATCTTAAATACAACTCCTTTGTCCACACATCGTCTTTCCAGCTGCCACCAAAGCAGCTGCGTTTGTGTCTCTCTCCTGAGACCCGGCTCCCTCTGCCCTTTTCTCTCCTGGTTGTTTCTCTTTCCTCACCAGGAGCTACACATACCCCAACACGCTATTTTCTCCCTGCAATTCTTTGCCCCTTTTCCCAAACACCACCCTCTTCTCCCTTTGTGGCCAGGATTCTAGCTCAGAAGACCCCACCTGTTCTCCTGGCTTTAGACTGCATCTGTATCACAGGGTCTAGATTCTGGCTCAGACAGTCCCGATTTACTAATGTGTGTATTTCCCTAGGTCAGGGCAGGCTCAGCTAGTCTACAGACACCAGCACCATGGCTTACCTATAAGAGCTAAACACCTAGTGCATGAACAACCACCGAGTTATATGCCTGGCTCCTATTACTTTGTCTTTTGTTGGCATCATCTGTAATAATATGCAAGACAGGACAGGACGACCCCAGGAAGTGGCTGTTATAAGATGAAGGGAGATGCTTTCATAGTTATCTTTTACAATTCTAACCCTCAATACCACAGAATGCTCAAATATGACTTAATTTGGAGGTGGGGTCTTCAGAAATGCAATAAAGGTAGATTAAGATCATTTGGTTGGGTCGTGGTCTAATATGCCCAATATTCCGGTAAGAAAACAGACGTGCAGAGAGATGACCTCCGTAAGGACACAGGTCAAAGAGCATTCTCAGGAGGAGCTGGCATGGACTCCCACCCTCAGAACTATAAGACAGTATCTGTCTGTTGTTGAAGACCCCAAGCGGCTCACTCCAATCCTAGCCAGATCTGTCTGGCAGAGTTCAGTGACCCAGGAGGAGAAGCCATGTCATGAACACACCGAATCGCTGAGTAGACCCACTGAGAAATACCACCATCTGGTAGACTGTGTAGGATCAGCTGAGGTGTAAAAATACCGCTGAAGGAATGCGGCATGAGACGGGCACCACATACACCCTGGTGTTGGAAATGTAGCTTAACTTAGCAGGCGAGAGCTCACAGTTGTTGTAGTACGGAACAAAGTATTCTTCAAAGGGTTATTTCTTGTGTTGCCCTCCCAGGAAGGCTGAGGATGGGCTGTGTTCCCTGGTGCCTGCAGAAGGATACTGTGCACAAATTATCAAAGGGCTGACGGTTGCCAAGGAAAATGTTTTCTATAGTATAATTCTATTTATAAACAAGCTATGTGTGTCTGGGGGGTGAGTGGTAGGGTTGACCCAAATGAACATTCCAGAAAGAGTCAGAGCCCTGCATAAGTAGGTTTTAGAAGGAAGGTGTGGTATGAGTCAGGAGGAATCTTCTGGAAATCAGCTCTGAGGAGAGCAGCCTCTTGAGTCCAGACTCACAGGGACAGTCGGAGCCTTCACAGTGCATGTGTCCTTGCTTCTCAAAAGACGGTGCGGGAAAGACGGTCCTGTTATCTTCCAGGCAGGGGACCCACACACCTGTTCAGAGAGGACGCAGGTGTGTGGCCCCAGATGGATTTCCCAGGGCACCTGTGGGCAAGCAGTCACTTCTACACCCCGACCCTGGAGCCCTGCCCAGTCTGTGCCTGAAGCGCCACGCTGAGGGAGACACCTTTGAAGCCCGATGGTGTTTTTCCAGAAAGCTGTAAGACCTTGAAACTCCATGAAGCACTGGTGAGATTTCTTCTCCCAGGCCAGAGCGGGCTGTCATTCCTTGAGGGACCTGGAGCAGGGTCTTCAGGGCTGGGAGGGAGGGGTGTGGCTCCTCAACCCGAGGTTTTCTGGGTAGCCTTGGGTAGGTTCTTCCACCAGTGTTTTTGTTTTCCTTTACACTGACTCAGATAAGGGCGCACTTACAGGGGTCATCCCCGCAGCTCTGGGCCTTTGTTACTGTGTAAGGAGACGGTGCACAAATAAGAGAGGGGAGAACCTTAACTGCAGAGGTCGGGAGTCACCAGTACTAACTCATCCTGCTTCTGATGCTGGACTTCTCACCTGAAATGCACAGTCGACTTCAACCGACCAGGCCAGGGTGTGAGCTGTGGTTGTTCCCAGTGGTCTGTGGTCTCCTGCGCTGCTCTCACACTCTTTCTCCCCAGCCCACCCTGTCTTCGTCCTCCTCCTTCTCTTCCTCCCCTCCTTCTCTTCCTCTCCAATTCTCCTTTTCCCCCTCCTTCTCTCCCCTCCTCCTCCCTCTTCTCCTCCACCTTGGTGTCCTGTCACATAAGCAAGGAAGCGGACCTTTCCAGAAAAACATCACCCAAACAGCAGGAGCTGGGGGATAAGAAGAAACCGGGGCCCCACTGCCTTTCCATGCAGGGGTTGGAGAAGCCTGATTACGTCACATATCACTGTGTGTGTGTGTGTGTGTGTGTGTGTGTGTGTGTGTGTGTGTGTGTGTGTTAACCAGTCCCACTTGCCCCACTACCATGTCTCCCGGGACACATGCTAACTCGGCCCAGTGTCTTGGGGAAGTCTCTATCTGCCCATTTACCACAGTGTGCTCTGAACGTCTCAGACACCTGCCCCTCGGTACAAACCATGGGGCAAATGGAGTCTTGTCCACCTAACGTGGCGAAGTGAAGGGACCTCCACGTCCTTATCGTACCACACACTGCCTCTCTTAAGGGAGTTTAAAAAGGAGACACCTTGCTTTGTCTGGCAGAAGGCTGACACTTTACTTCAGACCCCTACCTACCACGTTGATGTGGGCATTGGCGCAAACAAACCTCTTGCTTGAAGGACCATTAGACTTCATGTCTTTCTCAAACCTCCTCTTTTTTTTTTTTTTTTT
>NW_004949136.1:486256-489190 GCF_000317375.1 Microtus ochrogaster | reverse complement strand
TGTAGACCAGGCTGGTCTCGAACTCACAGAGATCCACCTGCCTCTGCCTCCCGAGTGCTGGGATTAAAGGCGTGCGCCACCACCACCGCCTCAAACCTCCTCTTACATCCCTCCCAGAACCTACCAGGAAATACTATTCTAGACAACTGGAAATATATCTCCCTGCCCCATGGCTTGAGAGAGGTCTGTTCTTACACTGGCTGTGCCTCGACTTCCCTTTTGGGTTGGCCTAGGCCGTGTGTCCTTGCAGAGCCTAGGCTGCAAACTCAGTCCACAAGTGTGGTTATAGCACTGAAGGGCCCTAGACAGAGTCCAGTGGCCCCTAGAGGGCAGGTGCTGCCCTGGGACTCGGAGCCCAGGCATTCCATATACACCTCCCAGGGGTCTGAGGACCCCAGAGCTGTAGGCTCAAGAATGCAGTCTTGAAGAATCTGGCTCTTTCTCCAAGTGACAAAGAAGGATTGAAATAGATGCCCATGAAGAAAGACATTCCCCCACCCACCCCCTTCCAGTTTGGGAGGTTAGGAGTGGGCACCAAGCTTGATGAAATCAGGGGAGAAAGTAAGCTCTCTTTGACAGGGTTGTGAAGACAGATGTGTGCAGGAAGAGATTCATTTCCTCAAGTAAACATAACCCAGGGTGTTCTTCTCATAGGCTGTATTCATTTACCCGGACTGAGGAAATAATTTCCTATTATTGTTCCCTATCCTAAGTCACATTCAGAGTGACTTTATCAAGCTCAGATAAGGATGGGGGTGAGCTAGAGGAAACTGAGATTCTGGCTGTGCAGTCCGGAGAGTCATCATCGTAATATGAATGGCTAAAGAGCCTGTGAGAGTTAATGAGCGCATTGTTTCCCTACAACGGCACATCCCTCCAGCCGGAGATGGACTCAGAGCCCAGCATTTCCTGAGCACCCCCGGCTTGTGGCTTATCTGTTGCTCTTCAGGATGTAGCAGTCTTAAAAGGTTTCCCATTTTTTAATAATTTTTAACTATGTGTATAGTGTGCACAGGAGCGCAGTGCCCCCAGAGGCCTGAAGAGGACGCTGGGTCCCTCGGAACTGGATCTACAGTAGTGAGCGACCTGGGAATCAAACTAGGGTCCTCTGCAAGGGCACTGTGTGCACTTCTAGCTCAGATTCTCTACTTTTCTAAGCAAGGATGGGCAGAGCAATTCACATGTGTGCTCAGCTGAGATCTCTCAATGGCTCTTCTCTTCATTTCAGTTATGGATGAATAGAACATTGATGGAGCCTGTGGGCTCCCACCTGCATTCCCAGCCACACTGGGGGTCAAGCACTGTTCATACTGTCTGTCTGTCTGTCTGTCTGTCTATCTATCTATCTATCTATTTATCTATCTATCTACCCATCCCTCTCTGTCTGTCTGTCTATCCACCCATCCATCTTTATCTCTCTCATACTCATTTAAAGAAGACTTATTCGTCTTTATTTTATGTATTATGGGCATCTGCATGCTTGCATATCTGTGCATTGTGTGCATTCCTAGTGCCCTTGGCAGCCAGACAAGAACACTGGAGCCCCTGGACCTGGAGTTATGGTTGTAAAGTAACCATGGGGTCCTGGGAACTGAACCTGGGTCTGCTAGGAGAGCAGCTGGTGTTCTTCAACCACTGAGCTGTCTCTCCAGCTCCGTATCCTCACCCTCAGCTGTAGCTCCTCTAGGCTTCAAAGGGGAAACCTCTCCTCTGTCGGGGCCTATTATGCTCCATAGGTCTCTTCCTGTCTAATGGGCTCTTCCATCGCTGGCCCCCATGATGGCTGTGAGGTTCTTCCCCTAATACGTGCCATGTGTTATTATGTGAAACTATGTGTCGTTTCCTCCCCGAACATACTACCGATGACTCGCTTCTTTTGTCATACTTAACGAGAACTAATTTATTAATTATATTAGGACAGCTACCCCTAATCAAATGACGGTGAACAAGGCATTGGTGGGAAGGAGGCTTTCGGCTCCCAAAGAGCCTCTGCTCTGTTTCCTCCTGGGTCCCACAAGGGGTTGGGGAGGGATCCAATCTCCAATTTTGCTCTAACCTGAGATTTTCCAGAGTCAAGGTCAAGGAAAGAAAACCTAACAAAGAGGACTTTGGCTATCACACCTAACCCAAGTATAGTGCGGGCGGGGTCCATTCCCACCTAGGGATGCCAGCCTGTGACTCTGGCCAGCCGCCCACCTTCCTGTTCAAGTTCAAGGCCAGGGAAAACTGTATGGCTCAACAAGACCTGACTGGCTGTGTCTTCTTCCTATTTCTGGTTACTCAATTGTAAGTCAGTAGAGTTTCAGCCTCTATTCCTGCCTCCCCTCTTCTCCCCTGCCCTCCCCTCCTCTCTTCTCCCCTCCCCTCCTTTCCCATCCCACCTCTGCTTATTCCCTACCCTGGCACTGTCCTGATGTAGTTTATGGGGTGTTGTGATTGCCTGGAGAGGTGTTGCTGCATCCAGTGAAAATTGGTGTTTTTCTTCCAAACCTTGTGTTTCATCCAATTAACCTTTATCTTGTTTGTTGCAGTAATTTGCACAGCCTCAAGCCATGGCAAGAAAGAGGTTCCCTTTGCCTTGGTCAGCTCACCAGTCACTCTCTCTGGACCACCTGACCTCTGCTCAGGACAGAGCTTCCCTCCCTCCCTTCCCCCCTCTCCCTCCCTCTCCCTCCCTCCCTCCCTCCGTCCCCCCTCTCCCTCCCTTCCCCACATGCACCTACCCCTACTCCAGCTTGAATTAAACTCAACCAGTGGGGGAGGGGTTGCTGAGAACTCTGTGGACCCTCAGGCATAGATGAGGCTCAGGAACCTGCATTGTTTCAAAACTTTCCAGGTCCTGTGCTGCCCCAGACCATGACCATTAGGCGCTGAGACTCATTCTGGAGTGGGCCCTGCAGGATTCCAGAAGGCTTCCCAGACCTCACTGATGTG
>NW_004949136.1:484242-485761 GCF_000317375.1 Microtus ochrogaster | reverse complement strand
AGCAGAAACCTAGCAGGTTACATAGTGATCTTTCTCTCTCTCTCTCTCTCTCTCTCTCTCTCTCTCTCTCTCTCTCCCTCCCTCCCTCCCTCCCTTCCTCCCTTCCTTCCTTCCTTCCTTATCTTCTCAAGACAGGGTTTCTCTGTGTAACCACGGTAGCTGTCTAGGAACTCATTTTGTAGACCAGGTTGGCTTCAACCTCAGAGATCGGCCTGCCTCTGCCTCCCAAGAGCTGGGATTAAAGGTGTGCACTAGCACCACCCTGTTACATGGTAATGTCTAGCCCCTGCCTTCCTCTCTCTCTTAGCCCCCCTCTTCTCCACTCTGTGCCCTTCCTCCCCTCTTTCCCTTCTCCCTTTCTCTCCTCTCCCTTCCCCCAGTCCCCTCCCTTCTCCCCTCCCCTTTTTCTTTTCTTATTCATCACTCTCTCTGTCTCTGTGTCTCTCTCTCTGAGGCACCACAGACTAGACACTGTCTGCTCTGTACTTCTCCCTCAAACTCCCAGTGCTGTGCACAGCACTAAACCCTCTTGACCGTCTCTCTGTCCAGAACCTGATCCTGGCTGTTATAGGGTCTAGTGCTGTTCAGTTTAAGGGGAGGTGCCCTTCTGAAAAAAGACCCTATTATGGCTAGAAACTGGCCTGGGCATGTGACGTCCTTAGGTTTGTGCCCATGGCCACGGGGACCTGCTGCTCCCCCGACGGGTTTGTCTGGGTTCCACCCATGGCTAAGTCCATCTCAGTCTCATTCTCTTTGCTGTTTGTCGTGTTAAAAGCAGGAATGGTTGAGATCCTTCTGCCACTGTTAGGGGCCGTTCTCAAGCCTGCCTCTGCACAAGCCAAAAGAAATCTCTCCCCTGGTCACGAGCAGGGAAAGCTCTAGAGATAAGGTCATTTATCCCCCAGAGGACGCACCCAGCTTGGCAAGCAGCATTGCCCTTAATGTATGGAATGCATTTGGCCAGGACCGTGACAGTCATTAGGAATGGGCCCTGGGTGTCATTACCCCAGAGTCAGCCTGTGAAGTATGCGTCCTCTGGGGAAAGAAAGCATTAGGGCGCCCTGAGCTGAATTGGTCAGCCGAAAATACTGGAGTGCTTTATCCTTGGAAGGAAATGAAGCCATTTATTGGAGGACAGAAGTTCAGGATAATAGTTAAAGCAACCTGACATTTCCATAAATTAATGAAATGTGTGCTGTTGGCATAATTCAATGTGTGAAGACATTGATCTCTCCTCCCTGACGCCCAGAGGGAGGCTTCAGGCTGGGGACAGAAGCGGGAACCCAGGACCAATGTCATCAGACCCATGTCAAGGAACTGATGGCAGGCTCACCTAAGCAGGAGCCCCAAATACCTGCACATGCCGACATGCTCACCCCCTCACGTGCTCACACACATGTTCACGCACATGCTCACCCCTTTAAATGCTCACCCTTCATATACTCACACACATGTTCACCCCTTCATGTGCTCACACACATGCTCACCCCCTCACGTGCTCACACACATGTTCACACAC
>NW_004949136.1:480123-484142 GCF_000317375.1 Microtus ochrogaster | reverse complement strand
TCACCCCTTCATGTGCTCACACACATGCTCACCCCTTCATGTGCTCACACACATGCTCACCCCTTTACATGCTCACCCTTCGTATACTCAACACATGTTCACCCCTTCATGTGCTCACACACATGGTCACCCCTTCACAATTTCACATACTTGCTCACCCCCTCACCAGCTCCTTCATCTACACACATCAGCAGAAAAGACCAGTGTGGCCTGTTTTCTTCAAGCTAGACTGAAAGCCCCCTCTCCCAGGAAGTGAATTATGACCCCGCCTCGGAATCCTCTCTCTGCTCTGAGCAGCAGAGGACCACAAACTCTCCTCCATCTTTCCTTGTTCGTCACTCAAAGAAGAGCCTGGAAGAAAGGCACAGTCAAGAAAAGCAAGAAGACACTCTGAAAGCAGCCACCTGGGAGCTGGGAGATGGCTGGGGGTGAAGCCATTGCTTGAGGATAAAGAACTGAGGTTGTGTCCTGAAAACCAATATGGAGTTGCACATGGCACATGTCAGTCAGACCGATGCTCATGCATTCAGATGGAAGGCAGAGAAACTCTCAGACTAGGTAGCCTGGCACACAGAACAGCAAACAACAAAGAGAACCTGTATCTAAGTTGTTAGAGGATGAGAACTGACACTGAGGTGGTCCCCAAGTCTACACACACACACACACACACACACATACACACACACACGCACACACACAAACACATACATACACACACACGCACACACACATACACACACATGGCACGCACATATCTGAGTAGATACACATACATCACATACATACATAGTGGTTGGACGGAAGAAATACCCTTTGAGCTAGTTAGTTCCTGTCACAATCAGCAAACATGTTTGATTGCTGGGATGAAACACAGCGTCCAAAAGCAACATGGGGAGGAAAGGGTTGATTTGGCTTACACTTCCACATCCCTGTTCATCACTGAAGGAAGTCAGGATAGGAACACAAACAGGGCAGGAGCCTGGAGACAGGAGTTGATGCAGAGGCCATGGAGGGATGCTGCTTACTGTCTTGCTTCTCATAGCTTACTCAATCTGCTTTTGTACAGAACCCGGACCACCGTCAATTGGCACTGCCCACAATTGCCTGGGTCCTCTCCCATCAATTACTAATTAAGAAGATACCCTGCAGCCTGATCTTATAGAGGCTTTTTTTTTTCAGCCGAGGTTCCTTTCTTTCAGATGCGACTATAGCTTGTTTCAAGTTGACATGAAACTAGCCAGTACTCTGGGAAGAGGAAACCTCGACTGAGGAGGAATCACCCCCCCCTCATACACACACCACATCAGATTGGACTGTGGCTCTGACTGTTGGGTATTTTCTTGATTCATGATTGCTGTGGGAGGGCCCAGCCTACTTTGGGTGATGTCCCACCCCCTGAAGGTGGTCTGGGTGGTACAAGAAAACAAACTGTGTAAGCCATGGGGAGCAAGCCAGTAAGCAGCATTTCTCGGTGACCTCCGCTTCTGCTCCTGCTTCCAAGGTCTGTCTCTGAGTTCATGCCTTGGCAGCTCTCCAGGATGGACTGTGACCTATAAGCCGGATGAACCCTTTCCTCATCAAATTACTTTTGGGTGGCGTTTTGACAGTAATAAAGAAGCAGCTGGAACACAGTGAGTGGATGAATGAGTGAATGAATTAATGAATGAAGAATGCACGAGGAAACCAGTCTCACTGCAGAAGGTCCCAGTTCGCCTGGAGGCCAGTGGAGGCAGTGACCATCCCCAGCACTAATTGTAAGTCTACGGTGACATTCATCCCACTTCCGCACTGAGGTGCGCACCAACGATGGTGACCATTTGTTAGCGGTGAGGATGATGGTCGTCTTCACAGCCACCTTGACTAGATTCAGAGGACCATAAAAATACACCCGAGTGTGTCAATAAGGATGTTTGCTGAAGGGTTTATGAAGGAGCTAATGTCGAATGGTTGCATTGATTCCAAACACTTTGCCTTTCTTTCATCTCTGCCTCCGAGTCTGCAGGCAGCGTGCTGTCCATAGGGAGTTAACTGCATGACTGTCTCATCTCACGCGAATGGACTCCACCACAGGAAAACTCGGCAGCTCTCAGAGAAACGGAGTGGGTGATGACCAAAAGCCAATGGCTATATTCTAAGAGGGCAAGAATAAAACAGATTACAGCCATGTCCCCGAACACTGCATAGGCCAGTGATCTCCACATTATGCTCCTTGGTTTCATTAGGGTAAGACAGCCAGCACCATCCAGTACAGAAAACCCCTCTTAATGAGATGAGTGACCATGCAAAGTCAATGATGCTGACAGGCAGCAAAGCCTCTCCATTTGTTTTCCTCAGGGCGAGGCAGGTGCAGATGTTGGCTTATGATGGCAATGGCAGGGTGCATCAGGTCCACTGTCAATGCCAGTGGCTAAGCCTGTCAAAAATTGCTCCAATCCTCGAGCCCTCAAGGGGTGTTTTCTCTGCTCGGCCCAGTCCTATGAGGCTTAGGTAACTGTGACAATCCTGTGTCTATTGAGGTTGTGTCTTGTAGTGCCCAAGAAGTGCCAGGAGAGGAACTAAAAATCATATGGTGGTTAAATGGGTGGTTTCCACCCTGCTATCTATCCTGTGGCAAAGAAGAGTATCATCTGTCATGAAAAGACCTGAGCAGATGATTAAACGGGGGTTCCTACATGGGTCTGAGCAGCATAGAGTGAACAGCATGGTCCACAGTCTCAGCCCACAGAGATGGGACTTGTCCCAAACTCAAGCCATCTCCCCACTCCCTTAACATCCCCCAGCACCCAAAGCTCTCCCGAGGCTGTGTCTTATACCCTGGACACCACCATGGTACTTTCTAGGAGACAGTGAAGGGGCCAGAGAGACATGGGGAATGTGACACACAGCTTGTGTCAGAGAAAGCTGGATGCTTACTCCCCACCATCCCCAAAGTGTTACTGGGGACAAGGTTTGTTGTCCGGGTTTCTGTCCTGCCCGGTTCCCACAATCATTAAGTCCCAAAGAAACCACACAGAGGTCTACATTAGTTATAAACTGATTGACCCATTAGCTCAGGCTTCTTATTAATGCTTATAACTTATATTAGCCCATTATTCTTGTCTGTGCTAGCCATGTGGTTTGGTACCTTTCTCATCGAGGCAGTCACATCTTGCTTGCTCTGTGGCTGGATCAGGACTGCACACCAAGATTTCCTCTTTCCAGAATTCTCCTGTTCTCATTGACCTGCTTCTACTTCCTGTCTGGTTGTCCCATTTATACTTCCTGCCTGGCTACTGGCCAATCAGCGTTTTATTAAAATACGATTGACAGGCTACAAACCATCGTCCCACAGCCGAGGTTGTTGACCCCTGCAATGCCTGGCTGACCCTGGGTCCGAGCAGAGGCAGCAGTCAACACGCCCTGAGCCTCCAAAAAGTGATAAGACTGAATCATCAAGTTATGACAACATTTTCTATTAATTTCATGGTTATTCTGTGGCTCCTTTTACATAAGATAGAAATAAATGACTTCATTTAAATAAAACCTAAACAACCTGATATCTTGAGTGTTTGGAAGAGATCAAGAGCTTGGAGCAGACCATCCAGGGCCAAAGTCTTTGGCTCCCACCTGGGCTTCATTTGGTGGTCAGAGAGGACTGCGTGAGCACAGAAGAGAGTGGGTAAGGGTGCCCATCAGGACGCCCGATTCCCATCAGTCTTGGCTCTACTTTATATAATGTCCATATTGATGCTAAGTACCTGCTTCAACTCATCCAGACAGAGCTGCTGAGATGCTGAGCTGGGCACAAAGAGGTTGTAGCTCTTAGGCTCCAAATGTCCACCAGAGGCTTCAACCTGGATATGTGAAGAACTGGCGCAAATGTCCCCAGAAAGCTGGTTCACTCTGCGCCCTCTCTCCAGGGAGTCCAGAGACCAACAGAAAGCAAGGTTGGAGTTAAGCTCCAGACTTCTGACGGCCCTGGCTGCACGTCCTTGGGCTTGAGCAGTCACGTTTGGTTCTCTTCTTTGTTTTCTATTCTT
>NW_004949136.1:471639-480023 GCF_000317375.1 Microtus ochrogaster | reverse complement strand
ATAAATCCATGGAGGACAATCTTGAACTCCTTATCCTCCTGCCTCCACCTCCCAAGCCTGGGAATCAGAGGGGTGTGCAACCATGCCTATCTTGTGAGTTGCTGGGGCCCAAGCCCGAGGTTTCCCGTATCCTAGCCATGTACTCTACCAACTGAGCTGAGTCCTTAGCCCGCATTTTATTTCCATGCCTGAACTATAGCAGGAAACAGTAAATCTGCTCAGCCTGCACTACCAGGGGAGGAAGGAATGGCTTTAGAGTCTAAAGGCGGCCACTCTGCCTCCTGAGGCCAGTGACAGGGATGATGGCAGGAACTCTCACAGTCTGATGGCAGGAACTGTCCTCTCTCAGTGGGCATCAGCTTCAAGAGCTGGACCACCACCGGACCAGGGGCAGCTCCCTGACTAAGCTGACTAAGGGATGCTCTGAAATAATGAAGCCAAGCATGCCAGCTCCTCGGGGTCCCATTAGCATCTCCAGCCACCAAGTCCCCGCCTCTGCTTCCTCTCCCATTGTGTGCTTAGCAGACACGCGCGTGTTGTCATCACCTGCCTCTGAAGCTGAATCAACCATTAGCAGCTTCTTCATGTTTCTATAAATATTTAATCCGCCGGCACTCAGTAATCACCACCGTATGAAATCAGCATGGATCAGAGGGTGCTGGCTCACCAGGGTCCTTAAAGGGGGAGCTAATCCTTTCTCAAGGAAGTCTTCCTTCCTGTGCTGAGAGAGGAGACATGAGGGAGCCAACGACTTGAAGGCGCGGAGGAGTTTAATTCAGCTCTGTCTTCAGCGGGATAAATCATCCTCCCACCATGACTTAAGGAACAGCCCACGTCCCCTCTGCAGCGGACTTCCAGACACCTGGGAGTACATCTGTGGGATACCATTTCTCTAGGGTTTCCTCCCCTGCCTTGGCACCCAAGCTTCCAAGGAGGGCCATCCCAGTGGCCACAGTGACCACTCCTCCTCGGGCTTAGGCAGCTCGTGGAGTTTCCTTGGGGGATATGGTGGGCTTTTAGGTTTGATTTGTTTGAAATCACAGTGACCTATTCCTGGATTGTCAGAGGGTGGTTTTAGCTAAGCAGAAGGACAGGCATGGCTTCTCACTGCAAAACCCAGCCTAGGACTAGGGAGATGGTTCAGTTTCTAAGCTGTTAGCTGTTCCTATAAACCTTAGTCTGATTCCCAAAGCCCATGTTTAAATATAATAAAACTGCAACCTTGCGGCCCAAACTTGTAATCCCAGAGCTGGGAGAAGGACAAGTGTGTCTCTAGGACTCTGACTAATCAGTTTAGCCAAACTGGCAAGTTCCCCATCAGCAGTCAGGGAGAGATCCTGCCTCAAAAACCAAGGTGAACAGCATTCTAAGGAACACCTCCCAAAGTTGACCTCTAGCCTCTGACCTCTAACCTTTGTGCATGCACACTTGTCTGTGAAATATGCCCACAAACCAGTTCAGATCCCAGGCTGACTGCAGCCAACTGTCCTGTGGACCAGGGTCTCATGGACCCTGGCTCACAGCAGACATCACCTTCAGACCCTCTCATTGTATCCCAAGGATGAAGGGTTGAGCCTTCATCGTTCCCAGTGCCTGTCCAGGCAGTGAGTGACCTAGGTCCCAGGGTTTCTGGTGAGATCAGGGTGAGCCTGCATCTTAGCTGCACAAGTTGCTTCTCCTGTTGCTATGACAACATACCAGGCCAAAGTAACTTAAAGGAGAAAGGACTTATTTGGGTTCGTCGTGACAATATGGCCCATCACAGTGGCAAGAGCTTGACTCGGCTGATGACATGGCATTCTCAGTCTGGAAGCAGAGGGACAGGTGTCAGGACTCAGTTCGCTCTGCCCTCTTTATCCAGCCCAGGACTGGATACAGGCATTCGCCTATATTTGAGGTAGATCTTCCCCCTCAGTAACACCTTCCTGGAATGCCCTTACAGACAGGCTCAGGGTACCAGGATACCTGAATGTCTACATGGGACACTGACTCATCTGTATCCCTACATGTCACATCTTCCTGGGGTGGATGGAGGAAAGGGTGAGTGACATCAGCAACATCAGCAGTTCTTCTGGATGTTCACAGTACATTAGAAATGCCAACATTGTGGGATGGGTAGCATCTGCACATGGCCTGGAAGCCAGGAGGCCCGACACTACCCCCAGGTGGTCCCAAATGTTCATTTAGGGTGTCCGATCCAAATCCTGCACCTCTGTACACCTTGCCATGTAATCTCCAGTACTCCTGAGGCTGTAGAGGAATATGAAGGGCTTTGATACTCAGCAACAGATCCTTGCAGCAGTGATGAAGGGAAGGGTCATTTGCCTGTTTTTGATATGAGGTGATGTGGAAATTTGAGCCGACAGCAAATTGTATTGGGGCAGCTTGGGCTTGTGGATGGACATGGTCTTCTCTGGGTATGTAACCAGAGAAGAACTGAAGACTAGGGTGGCATGTACTGCCCTCTCTGGTAGCTGGCAGAGCTGTGACTTAGAGTTCCCCTTGGCCCTTTGGGTGCAAGGTTATGATGCAGTGGCTGAGAGCTGGTTTGGCAGGACCAGCAGAATAGCTGGCAATGTGACCGGGGCTCCTCCTCTTGTAATCATTATGCACGGATTTGATATTAGTAAAAGATAAGACAGTCCCCAGGATTCCCACTATAGGTGATAGAGGCTGGGGAGCCCAGTGATGGGAGCCTGGGGCTAGCTTAACCTCTGGGTTGACATCTCAATCCCAACCATGCTCCTCCTATAATCGTATTGAAGAAAGATAGATTTGTTACTTGCCCTTTGGCTAAAGAGGATGATGTTTACCTGGGAGAAGTCTTCTGACCTTCCTACCAGCTTCTGACTAGACACACAAACTTGACACAAGAGGGGATGCTGGAACAGTCAGTCATGCAATCTCCAAACCTTTCCTGGCTCCCTCTTACCCCGCTTACCTGATGCCATGCCGGAGGCCAATGCCCGGTGGTGTAGGAGGTCCTTCTGAGGCTCTCCTCCTATAGCCTGGGCGCAGTTCCACATTGGTATCTCCTTCTTGGTAGCAGCCACCCTCAGAAACAGAGTTCTGATAGCCACATGGCAGTTGCTACCAGAGGGACACCCTTCACCTGTGAGCCAGAGCCACAGCTGGTGACCGCTGCCCACTACTGGGGTTGCTGTGCTCTGGAACTGGGCAGCCTTTGTGGGCACCACATCTCTCAGTGAAACATGAAATCAGGCTCTAGCAAACACAGCACCGAGTGAGCACGCAGGGAGTTTCCAGTTCATTTCCCCGCATTATGCTGGGTCTGTGGGTAAACAGAAAAACAATAATAGCGGCTGCTAGCGCCTTAATTGGTATCCACTGTGTTTTAATTAGTCCGAGAAAGAGGAAGAGGCAGGTGGGAGGAACTCTGCCTGCCACCTTCCTCAGAGTGTGCACCCATGGCGGGGGGCAGGGGGAAGGGGGAAAGCAGTGCAGGAACTCTTCATTGAGTATCCACGTGGACAACCCCTCCCCAGCTCTTCATTGAGTGTCTGTGTAGACAACCCCTCCCCAGCTCTTCACTGAGTATCCGCATGGACAACCCCTGCCCAGCTCTTCACTGAGTATTCATGTGGACAACTCCTCCCGAGTGAGTGTCACTCCATGAATCTGCCCGGCAGGTCTGCATGCACACTCATTCCAGGAAAAGAACATTTGCTAATTAGATGAGCACCATCCAGCAGTCCCGGGAAAGGTCATTCTCAGAGTTTAACCTGGGCTCAGTGACAGATGAGGAGACACAGTTGACTTTCAAGAAGGAAGAGAGTAGCTCAGATTCCAACTCAGCCTCTGGGCAGGCATGAGATCTAGAATAATGCAGCCTCTTGGTTCTTAGTCTGTACTTGCTCTGTTGCTATATAGAAATGGCAGAGGCCAGGTAGTTTTAAAAGGAGAGAGGTTTGTTGAACTTCTGGTGCTGTTGGCTGGAAAGTCCACAAGCAAGGTCTGTTTTTGCAGCATCATGTCTTGTCAGGGGAGCCAGTGTTCCAGAGATAGCCCTCTTGTATAACATGCCTCCCTCATGACTCATTAGCCCACTTTTAAATTAACCCAGTTGTAAGGGCAGAATCCTCACAGCCTAGTGCCCCCAAAGCTCCCATTTCCAAACATCATTAACACTTGACTTCAAGGACCTAGTTCCTAACCCATGAATGTTGGAAGAAATGAGACAGATCATAGCTCCATGCTGACGGATATTCTAAGCAAGGCTAATTGGACTGGATTCACAAGTTCTAGAAGGAGTGGCTGAGGCACTGTTAAAGTCTGTGTTGTCCACTCCACGTATTGATCTTACAGACTGCAGCTCACACACCCTCTTCCCTATGACATCAACAGAATGAAAACAGGACTGGGTTCTTCCTTGTGTGGTGGTGAGGGAGAAACGCAGAACAGAGTCCCAGGGACAGGGATCTACCACTGAACTGGTCAACCCCCTGCTCCCCTACCTTGTCCTGTTCTTCAGGAATGAAACCAAAAATTTCCATCTCCTTTTCTGTCATCAGCAACATTGACCACACCCCAAAGCAAGACAGGATAGTACCTTTTCTAGGTGAATCTCTTTACACCCCATTTCTGGGACTTTCTCTTGCTAAAAGCCCCTTTCTCAAGCTGTCCAGGCATCCTGTGCTTTGCAGTGTCCTGGGGCATAACTTTGCCCTCTCCTTCTTCGTCCCTAGCATACTAAGGGTGACGAAGACTTCTCTCCAAATTCATGTATTTCTGGAAGAAGGGTGCTGAGCTTAGGGCTCTGGGGACTGCCTTGCCTGCCCCCAACAAGCTGTGTGACCTGGGACCTACCAATCTACCTATCCACTCCCCAGCTTACATGGCCAGTTTAGGAAAAGCACCTCCACCCTGCTGACCCCCAGCCATCACTCACTGCTGGGATGCTGTTTCTCAAGCCATCTTCCTGGAGTGTGCCTCCCAACTTGGAGTTAAGTGGGCCATGGAGGCATTTTTATTTGTGCCTGTCTCTCTTACCAGATCACTGTTCCTAGGGTGCAGGGTCTGCCCACACATCTTACCAGCACTTAGATCTCCATTAGGCACTTGCTCTACACAGAATAAATGCTGCTGAGAAGACCAGCAGATATATAGTTAACCAGGGGAGCGAGGTGCTAGCACACGGCTGTAATCCCAGAACTAAGGAAGCTAACAGAGGGGCATCAAGAGTTCAAGACCATCCTGGGTTAGATATAAGATCCTGCTTTGGTTTAAAGAAAATAAATGGGGAATTTAAAATACATAATCTAATGAAAATTATTTGCTGCTCTGATAATTTGTAAGACATATTTTTTTAGACCAGATACTGAATCACAAACCAGAGGCCAAAAGGAGAGCCAACCCTGCCTGTGGCAGCTCCCCAGCCTCACAGTCCCTAAGAACACAAAGCACCAGGTTTCCACAGCTCAGCCAACCGTACTCAGACTGATCCTGAACAGAGCGTAAAGAACCCAATGAGAAACAGCGGAGGCTTTCAGAGGCAGCGTCAGGGTCACGCACACAGGAGACCCCTGTCTTGCCAATTTTCCTTCAACCTTGTTCTGCACTGTGGGCCAGGAACCTGGGAACACCCCAGGTCAAATCTAAGAAGCATAAGAATGAACCTATCCCAGGAATTTCAAAGCCTAGGGATAGAAACACTGTCTTTCCGTTAGCTTCCAGATGGAGAGAGAGCTCTCCGACTGCTCTCGCTGTCCTTCGACGGCCTTCTGATGGGCAACAAAACATTTGATTTTCTCCTAATAGATTTGTCATCTGACGTCAAGTATCCACTCCTATTGACCCATGGAACCTCAATTTCAAAACCATTAAAATCTAATTTTCCACACTGTGCCCCTAAGAGATAGGCTAACTTTCAAAGAATAATTCATTTTCTTTAAGAAAAAAAATGCATATCTCTCTATATTCTTTTTTATTCTTTAAAATAAGTTAAGAAACATGGCTGTAACCTGGCTGCTGTTGCTTCTCAGGTCTCTCTCCAGCTTAAGGAACTTCAATGTCCCTCACTGCGCAGAGCAGCCTGTACTTACGAGGTGGAACCGCAATAACAAGGAGGTTCTAAAGGACCCACTCCACCCAGAAATCAGGATGGGAGGCTCTAGGTTGTTTGCTTTCAAAAATAATAGATGTGTCCAAAACAACCCAGGACATTTTGGGGAGCCCTAGCATCTCTATAACTTTTTTACTTTGCCTCAAGTGTTAAGCTAACCCTTCCATTTGAAATTCTGAGAGCAGAAGGCCTAATGAGAGATGCCCAGGCAAGTGTCCATGGCTCTCTCATGGAGTTCTCAGTCTCTGTCAATAATGGGAACCACATGGGTACCATGGCATGGGGCTGCTGGGCTTGTGTCTTTGTGAGCCCGTGCTTCTCTGAGGGGACAGGAAGCTACATGTACGTTCGTACACACATATGAGAACCCAGACATCAACCTCAGATACTGCCCACCTCGTTGGGGAGACGGGGTCCTTTGTTGGCTTGGAGCTCATCCAGTAGGTCAGGTGGGTTGAAAGAGAGCCAGGGACTAGCGCTGAAATCATCACAAGCCTACTCAAGCACCCTTGGATTTTAATGTGGGTGCTGGGGCTTGAGCTCAGGCTCTTGTGCTTGTCCAGTGAGCGTTTTACCAACCAAACTGGTTTTGTTTTATTTTAACCTCCATGGTTCAGGTGTTTGTGGCTGTGGTTTGATAAAATAGGAGGAGGAGTCAGTGGCCTGGTGAGAGGCCTCAAGATGCTCTCTGTGGTCCTGACAGCTGCTTTGAAAGACCAAAAATATTTTTAAAGCAAACATTTAAGCAAACAGAATGCGTATTACAGATACGCTGACCGTCGGAAGGCCTGCCAGCCAAGAGCACATCACAGACCAGCACAGTGTGTAGGGAGTGTGTAGGGACCAGGGGCCACTTAAAGAGATTTTGGCAAGATATCCCTAAGCAGCGGGGCAGGAAATTGCCTCCTCTGAAGTCCCTGTCAGCCTGGTGCCTGCTGCTGGTGCCTGGCCAGCTTGTGACGCTCAGCTGTCTTTTAATTGGCTTCTGCAGGTCAAATGATATCAAATGGTACTCTGTATCTGTGAGCCCTGGGATCTAAATTCAAAAGGGTAAGTCTGATGTGGATGCCCAGGGTGGTCTAGAACACCCATGTTCCAAGGGGGATCTGAGTGTGTGTGCGCGCGTGCGCGCGTGCGCGCCTGCGCGTGTGTGTGTGTGTGTGTGTGTGTGTGCGTGTGCGTGTGCGTGTGCGTGTGCGTGCATAGGCACACATGTGGATAGAGGCCAGAGGCCAACCTCAACAGCCATTCCTCAAATGTCGTCTACCTTGCTTTACCGATACACGGTCATTTATAATCTTGGACCCTGCCCTAGAGGTAGGCCAGCTGGACACGGAGCCCCGGGAATTTGCTACCTCCCCTTCCCCAGGACTAGGATTATAAACCCACCCCCCAAACTGGCTTTTTCTTTGAAAACATGGATTTCCAGGAGATCAAACTCATCACTCTTGCAAGGCAAGCATTTTATTGACTGAGCCATCTTCCCAGCTTAAGGCTGTTATTTTCAAAGGGCACATTTCACACAATCTCTGTGCTGCTAGGTAGTTTAAAACAGAATCATGCTCCAAAGAGCCGTGCATGGCTCCAGAGTGGCCACGAACTCTCCCGTCCCCTGAGACACGAGGTTTTTCTCTGGCTCCTCTATTCTTTGTGAAATCAAACACTCTGCTCTCCCTGAGCTCTGCAGTCACACACTGAAAGTCCTTCCAAGGCCTCTAACGGCTCACGCAGGAAGAGCCAGGACGGGGCTTGGCCAGGGGCTGCAGGGCAGAGGAGGCCGCAGATGAGGGCCTGTCAGCCCTGGCCCACTGTGCTTTGGCAGGGCGGCCTGTTACCGGCTCCTTCTGATACCGTCCTTGTGGTGGAAAATAATGTGTTTCTGCATAGAGCTTATGCATAAGGATGGAGGGACACCGTGTGCTCCATGTGTCCCCCCAAGTTCAAGGATCATGCCATCCCAGAGATCTGGCTGAGGCCACCAAGCAGGGTCTCCTGCATATCCAAAGGTTTGCTGCACAGCCAGAGGCAGGCAGTGGCCCTGGGAGAGGAAAGTCAACCCTAGAATCAGCCAGAAGCCTGGAGTGGCTGCACAGAATAAGCCAGCAGAGGAAGGGCTGGGGTGTCAAAGGAACCCAGAGGATGTGCTGAGGTGAGGTTTGGAGGAAGCCTCCTGCTGCCACAACCACAGAAGGTTCCCAGTTGTGAGCACCTGTGCCTTCTCCAGCTGCCACTGCCCTCGCCCACCCTCTCTTCTCTCCCAAGTACCCCTCAAGCCGCCAGGAGAACAGTGTTCATGCTGTGG
>NW_004949136.1:465835-470632 GCF_000317375.1 Microtus ochrogaster | reverse complement strand
TGTGAGCTGTATAAATTTCTTCTTCAAGAGGGTTTGAGGAGTTCTGAGCTAAGCACACTAAACCACCACTCCAAGGAAAGATCAGTGATGTGCTTTGAAGTTGCTGAGGAATACTCCAGAGCAACATAAGGGCAGACACTAAATGTCTGCACTATGTCTGTCCTCGTGCTAACAGTGTGAGGGCCGAGGAGAACTCCGGAACACACCTACTGTATGCACAGGGTCCTGTACCTTCTGTGTCCCTGCGAGAGACTCAAACAACGACCATTGGCTTTTTCTAGCACGGCTCAGAATATGCACAGGGTCACTTCACTCTGTCCCTCCCTCAGCGGTGACACAACTAAGACAAACCAGACAGTGGACCTGAGCCTCCAGAGCCCTGTCCCCTGTGAGTCCCTGAAATCAGATTAGTTTGCTGTGCAAGTGTTTGTGTGCAAATGCCACGGCTGTCATGAGGAGGTCAGAGAACAGCCTTCAGGGGTGGGTTCTCTCCTTCCACAGTGTAGCTCATATCACTAGGCTTGGTGGCAGGACCCATTTCCTGCCGAGCTAGCTTGCTGACTCCAGACTTTGCCCCTCTATGCATTTGTTTCCTTGCATACAGAAGTCACTCAATAAATGCTCTGCAACTTAATAAAGCAGGCTAGGGCTCCTTTTAGTTTATATGTATTTACTTACTTCGTGTGTGTGTATATGTATGTGTGTGTGTGTGCGTGTGTGTCCATGTGTGGAGACCAGAGGACAATTTTGGGTAGCCAGTTCTTTCCTTCCGCCATGTGAGATCCAGGGCTAACTGCAGGCCCTCAGTCTTGGTGGTAGTCACCTTGACCCACTGAGCACTCTCGACAGCCCCAACTCTCTGGCTCTTGAGGCAGACGTTCTTTTTGTTACCACCACGAAGCTCTCAAACTCCTGTGAGTTTGTTCTCTAGTCCAGGATGCAGAAGGGGCTACGAGCAGAGCCTGAGAAGTGTCTCTAATGACAGCTCTTAGAGATGTGTGTCTCACTGAGCCAGCATCCTCATGCAGTGTTGGGAATGCAGAATCTTATTAGGGAGAAGAGTCTGCACCACGCTTCCTTCGTCTGAGAGAGGAGAGTGAAGTGCGCATGCTCAGAAGCACTTTCCTGTGAGGTACATGCTGGGCCTGGCAGCTGTGGCAATGGAGTCTTGCTTTCCAGTTCCTTCCTTCAAGCCCATCTGTCTTCCAACAGAGACACATCTTGCGGCACAGTTCTATGTAGGCCTCTTGGTCTCCCAAGTGTTCTTCTCACAGAACAAAACATCAGGATGCAATTCAGTGTTTCCACAGGCCAAGTCCATCTGGATAAAATCTGGGCTGCAGGATCTAAGTCTGGCGCCCGATCTTCAGATCATGCACACACATGCATGAAGGTCCTTTGCTGTTTGTGGTCACACGATGTCCTTGTTGGCAAGAAGAAAACCTTCAAGGCCATGTTCTGGGACAGTACAACCAAGAGCTCCTGGTGCACAGGGTGTCCTGCATCTGCCATCCCCATGCAGTGACAGAAGGCTCTGTGCTCTCAGTGTTCTGCAGAACTAGATCTCAAGCCTCGCTAGTCCCAGTCCCCACCTTCTCCTTGACCTCTCTCTTCTAACCCCACCGCTGACATTTAGGGGTCTCCTAGTCACTAGTCCCTGTCCCCACCTTCTCCTTGACCTCTCTTCTGCCCCTGTCCCTGACATGCAGGGGTCTCCTGGTCCCTTCATTGAGGACTCCATCCTCTCAGCAAGCTGCAGTGCTGGGAATTCCTTAAACAAAAGACACAGGAGGGAACAGCGACTCTGATCCAGACACCTAGAGCTGAGGCTTCCTTCAGTACCACCTGGCTAACCTCCTGAGCCCTAGGCTGCAGGGCCCTAGCAATAATGTAGACTGTTGGTGAGAAAGAAGTATCGGCTTGAGTCCTGGGCTCTGAGGTTGTGGTAGCAACAAATGAAAGTGTCTTAGTCCCTTGGTGCTATGTTAACAAAATGTCTGAGACTGACTTCGTTTATAAATAACAGAAATTGACTCAGACCATTCTGGAGTTGGGAAGGTGAAGGTCTCGGAAGGACTTTATGTCTGGTGAGGGATGCTCTCCGCTTCCAAGACGGCACCTGGTCCTCTGAGCAGCAGTGCTAACCTCCCATGGTGAGGGGACAGAGGATGAGGAAGATGAGGAGGAGAGCTTGCTTAGCCACATGGAGCCTTTTATAAGATGCTAACCCCATTCATCTCACCTTCCAAAGCCCCCCACTCTGCACTACCGCCTCCACCCTCATCCACAGTACCACCACCAGGAACAAAGCCAATAAGCACATATGACATGGACACATTTTGCCCAAATTTTCACCTTGAATCTGCAGTATCTTTGGCTGACCCACCCTTAGGTCACTATCAACCTCTGGGGATGCCGACAGCGAACAAGTGATAGCAGGTAGAAACTTGCCAAAACTAGCCATCGCTGCGTAGATATGCCAGGAACCCCTGGTGAGGCTGCTCAGTGGGTGGCTCGGACAAGGCCAGGAAAAGGGGGCAGTCCTTGCACTGGCAGCTGAGGCTCTTTTCTCAACCTGAACCCTGGCTGCAAGAATCAGCTGCTGTAAGCTTCCATGCAACACCCTGTGCAGTGACTCTGGCTGATGAGGGAAGGTAGGTCCGCACCTTGTCTCAGAGAGCCCACACACACCCTCACCTCTGGCCAGGGTAGAGTCGGCCTGCCTGCTTTGTGTATGCTGGGCCAATTACACAGTGACTCCAAATGAATGAAGATTCTGCTTAATATTTTTAGCAATGATAACACTTAGCAGAAAAGTGCTTTTTAAGGCTCAGAGTTGGAGAGCATGGAGTGGCATTTAAAGCGGAGATGTCAGCCAGGATCCGCCGCAGCCCTGCTAAATGTCAAACATTTCATCCACAGAGAAAGTGGCTTGTTAGACATATTTTCCCCCAAACCTGATTAAAACGCAAAGTGCCTTTTGCATATTCGTTTCTGTTTTATGTGATGTTAGCTGTGTAGGAAAGAAACAGAGGGGGGGGAGGGGGCTGGGGAAGCCTAGGAGGGCTGGAGGCAGCAGTAGAGGTGTTCACGCAGATGAAGTGAAAAACAGGCAGCTTGGGGGCCCAGAGGGGACAGCAGATCTTTGAGCAGAATAAATACTTTGGATGGGCAGAGGCAGAAGAAGCCTGCTAGGCGTGTGAGCTGGAGTGTGAGGCTGGGCTGATTGGCTGACCCTCTCTCTGTGCAGCCATGGAGCCCCCAAGGGAAGCTGTGCTTCTGTTGGAGGACAAGTGCAGATGGCAACCACGGAATTCCTTCTGGCTCAGCAGCTGAGATCTCAGAACAAGCACGGCTATTGTCACCCCGTTGATAACACACAGCCCAAGTTTGTCCTCCAGGTGGGGACCCAGGGAGAATGAGGGGAAAAGGAGACAAGGCCACAGCTACTGAAAAGGCAGGCAGAGCACATGATGTGGGCGTGGAGACTCTTAGATCCCTGGGGCTGCATAGGCTCCCGGCCTCCACCCAAACAACAGGTGCTTGGGGATGCTGTCGCCACGCCCTGAACTGGTCGGGCTCTGAAAACCGTGGTGGTAAGAAGAGATTCTGATTTTATTTTATTTTATTTTATTTATTTTTTGAGATTCTGATTTTAGATTGAAGTCACTTACCAAAGTGTGTGGTCAGCGACAGGCCTAAAATGCCAACAGCTGGCAAGAAGGGGCTTCTCAGAAAGACCAACACACACACATACACAAACACATACAAACTTAGCATACACATATACAAGCACACACATACAGACACAGACACATAAATACATACAAACAGCACACAGACACACACACACATTCACACATGCCTCAGCACAGGCCACCATGTGACCAATCACTGAGGACCGAGCGACTTAAAAAGCAGACATCTGGCCCTCACACTTCTGTAAGCTGGAAAGCCCAAGGTCAAGGTTCTAGAAGATTCTGTCGTGTGGGTTTGTCTGCACTTGTGTGGGTGTGTCTGCACTTGTGTGGGTGTGTCTGCACTTGTGTGGGTGTGTCTGCACTTGTGTGGGTGTGCACACAAACATAGGGGCCAGAGATCAACCTTGGATCATTCCACTGGAGCCCCACACGTTGTTTTAAGTCAGGATCTCCCATTGGCCAGGAACTGGCTGGTCATTGAGCTCCAGTGATCCACTGTCTCCACCTCTACCCTTGGGCTGATTACAAGTGTGTGCCCAACTTTTAAAAAGGTTGGTCCTGGGGATCAAATTCAGTTGTTCATGTTTCCAAGGCAAGTGCTTTACCAACTGAGCCACCTGCAACCCGGATTCAGTTACATGTTAATAAGGGCTCTCATTTGGGTTTACACACAGATGCTTGCTTGTTATGTGTTTATGCCTGAGAAAGAGGGAGGAACCTTCTCTGCATCTCTTGGTCATGATGGACTCTCATGACCCCACCTGGTGACTACCCAGAGTCCCCAACACTAAACACCTTCAGGGGATGGGGTTAGACATTCCCACCCACCACAGATGTGCATTCCTACGTGCACACGCGCACACACACACAGACACACACACACAGACACACACACAGACACAGACACACACAGACACACACATACAGACAAACACACACAGACACACACAGACACACACACAGACACACACAGACACACACACAGACACATACACACAGACACACAGACACACACAGACACACACATACAGACAAACACACACAGACACACACACACAGACACACACAGACACAGACACACACAGACACACACATA
>NW_004949136.1:451582-465735 GCF_000317375.1 Microtus ochrogaster | reverse complement strand
AGACACACACACAGACACACACACAGACACACACATACAGACAAACACACACAGACACACACAGACACACACACACAGACACACACAGACACACACATACAGACAAACACACACCACAGATGTGCATTCCTACGTGCACATGCGCACACACACAGACACACACACACACAGACACACACAGACACAGACACACGCAGACACACACATACAGACAGACACACACAGACACACACACACAGACACACACACACACCGCAGGACATTCTTTGTGGGTGCTAGGAATTGAACCGGGTCCCCTGGAAGAAAAGCCAATGCTCTTAACCACTGAGCCTCCTCTCCCATCCCCCCACAGGACATTCTTAATACAACACAGTCTTAGGTCTACACAGGTCTGTCTATACATGACAAGCACTTTTGGAAGCTATCAAGAAATTTCAGTATCGTCAGCTCAGGCGGGTTCTGTAAGGTGCACAAAGGTAGTCACCTAGAAGAAGCATGGAGTCCAGGACTCACTTTCCAGCATAAAAACAAGCGGAGAACTCCCCCGGGCTCCTGTGTCCGGGCTCACACCGATCACAGATGCGCTATGCAAGGAAAACAGCAGTTGTCAATATAATTCCTTTAACTGCCAACGCGGTGCCAGAGCAGGCAGGGGCAGCAGATGGAGTTCGCAAACGGCCTTACTCCCGAGATGAGCTTCCTGCAGTCCGTGATGCTCCCATCCACGGCTGCGTCTTTAGTGCGCCCTCGCAGGAAATTGGGCATTTTTATGCCCTGTGATTTTTGATGTGGAAATCACCCCCGTGCTCTCGTGTTACATTAAGAGGTAAAATGATATGTAAGGTGCCAGCTGGATGGAATCCGGAGGCCGCGAAGGCGGGCAGGAGCTGGGAGGTCCTAAACCGCAGAACTGCAGCTCTGCATATGTGCGTGGCGCTGGCTAATGCCTTTTAAATGGGACTTGAAATTTAACTTAAAAATGAGAGTCTTCTAGTCCACAATCCAAATATACAAGGAGAGATATGACAGGAAGTCGCCGTCATCAGGTTATCTGGTCTGTGCTGTGACTTGAAGCCCCTTTGACAGCAAGAGGCTGGATAGCTTTCCTCCCCTCTGATATTTTTCAGGCTCACTTTTCTCCTTGGAATAATTTGATTTTTTTTAAAGGGCAATGGATATTTAAAGAACAAATTAAATATGACTGCTACTTTCCTTTGCTGGTGTGTGTGTGTGTGTGTGTGTGTGTGTGTGTACTGGTTTCAAAGGAATCTCAAAGCACTGAGTGGGATTTGCTAGAAGCTTCTTCTCCAGGGTTCATTTGCTTGCCATTCTGATTGGCTGCTGAAAGGAAGTGACCTGCTTCACTCATTGGCAAAGAAAGTTAGCACAGGTGGCACTGGAGAAATAGCTCAGGGACTAAGAGCCCTTGCTGTTCTTGGGGTTCAGTTCCCAGCACCCACACGGTGCTCACAACCCCCTATAACTCCAGATCCCGGGGATCTGATGCTGTCTTCTGGCCTCCAAGGGCACGTTGCCTGTAGATGGGCACCAGGGAGCAAACCTCTCCTTTTATCTTGTGGCTCTGTGAAGACCTCAGAGTTGTCCCCAAGGTCCCCAAGGTACACACAGCAAACCACGATGACGAGGGAGTCGCAGCTTTCTGGGCAGACAGAGACCAGAGTGACACTGGAGGCATGGTCCCTGTCCCAATAAGCAAGCTTAGTACACCCATAGGTACACACTCACTCTGAACGTGTGTCGCCACAGTGACCTTTTCTCTCGGGAATACCATGAAGATGTGTCCTGAAGCCAGGTTGTGTCTGGGGTGTGTGTCACACCCATGAAGGCCTCTTGCCACTCTCACAGCAGAGGCCGAGGGCTTCCAACAATACCACCCCACCTACCCTTGGGAGGAGCCCACGACAGTTGCTGCTACTTGGCAACTTGGAAGGTAGATCACCTCAGAGATGGGCCTCTGGGGTTTGATCTTGATGGCACTGTCTAGAGGAGACCTGGCCACGGTGGGTGGCAGCATTCCCTAGGTGAGGTCCTGGACTCCATGGGTGAAGAAACGGAGCTGAGCCCCAGCATGCCGCCGGCATTCTCTGCTTCCTGACGATGAGCACGATGCAGTTAGCCACCTAGGGCTCCTGCCATCCCGACAGATGTGTCTTCTGTAGAGAATCGCACCCTCGAAGTGTGAGCTATTTGTTTTTGTCAGGGCATTTTATCACAACACTAGGAGAAAACAAAAACAAAACAAAGTGAAGAGAGGCTCCAACAGTGACGGCTCAAGTCGTCAGTAGCTCTAAGCTCAGAGGCTGGCGGAGCTGAAATGGTTTGGGTTGCGGTGGGGCGCAGCACACAACCACCACCATCTACTTTAGAGGAAACATGGTGGCCCTGAAGCCATGACACGTCTTCAGCTGAGAATACTGCCTGCCTGCTGGGCACTGAGAACAGGTGCAGCAGGAATCTCCTCCACCCGCCTCCATCACCCTCCGTGAGGGAAGCTCCTCCTGTCGTCATCTTTGAAGGTCAACATGGGGCTGGATCCACCACGATTCTGTTCTCTGTATCTTGGGATGTTTGATTTCTTAAAATGTTGCTTGCAGCAGGGACTGGCCTTCCAGGGCTGGCATGGGGCATCCCTGCAGGGAAGACTCTTCTGGGTACATGGTTTCCAACCTGTGCTTAAGCCACCTCCTTCTTCAATGTGCTTCTTCTGGCATTCTCAAAGCTCATTTGTCTGTGATCCTAGACACTTGTGAGTTTAGGAACACGCCTGCTTTGTTAATGAAGAGGGTACCATGCAGCATCAGACATCCAAAGGACAGCATGTCAGACATCCCTGGAGACGGAAATCCCACCCACCACACTCACCTCCAGAAGCTCTGCCTGGTTTAGAAAGGCTCCGGCCTTGGCTCTCATCACAGGGTTGACTGACTCCAGTACTTCCTGTGTGGTCCTGCAGAGCATGCTGCAGATGCGGAGACCCCGGTGGCGCTTCTGAGAATTGCCTTTGCTGCAGGCCAGAGGTGCAGAAGTCTCTTCGCTGTCTCCCAAAGGAGCCCCTCTGCTAGAGGCTAAGACACTGAGAGGAGGCACCTGGACACCTCGCCTCCTGGTTGGGCAGGCAGCACCTAACCAGCTCGTCCATCCCCAGGATTGGTCCTTTAAAAAGCCCGAGACTAGCTTGACGGCACCCTATTCCCTGGGACCCCTCTTGCTATCTCTACAAGAGTTTCCTCTTCTTCCTTCTGTCCTTCTTGAGTGCTAGATAGAATCTCTACCACACTTTTCCCTTCAAAGCTCACCCTCGTCAGTCTGATGAATTCCATATTTCAAATTCTTTAGACAAGAACATGAAAGCCATTGCCTTAGGGTGACTTTGAGGTCATTAGACAGTTTGGCTGTCTAATCTGAGACCCTAGGACCCCAAAAAAGGTCCACCATTCTCAAAGACATTCCAGAGTTCCCCTGTCATCCCACTCCTGTGTGGATCCAGAATATACAAGAGACCCACTGGCCTTCACTGCATTTGTGCCTGTGGGATGTTATCCTAGAGGTGGCCGAGCGAAGCAGAGTTTGAAGCCACTGAGGAACTGATTCCTCGGGTCTCCTAAGGGTAGAGCACCCAGGGCAGACCCAGGTCACACACACACACATTCAGGGGCCCAGCACACGGGTATGTCATGCTACACGGGGAGGGATTTGATGCTGTGAAGTTTTACCCCTCCCCTGAGCCCCATGACACGCAGGGATATCACACACACAATTGTACTCTCTGTCCTCTGGAACCCAGCTCTTCAGCTCCATGTTGCTCACACCAGCCATGCTCACACCAGCCATGTTAAAGTTACTTGTCCACCCACTCTCTGACTTCCTAAAAGAAGAAAACAAAATGCAGACTTGATGTTTGGGTCTGGTACCACAAGCCACAAACAGAGAGCAGGGCTCCGGAATTAACGAACTCAGAGATCCCGCCTGCACCTGCAGAGCTCGGTTATAGCTTTCGGGGGCTCAGAAGGATGCTCCCATGAGCCTTCAGAGCAAGCACTGCCATGGCAGGCTGACTTCGGAGGACCGGAGGGTGTACCACTTGCCCGAGGACACACAGCTGCTCAGCAGCCCTGCCAGCACCCACATCTGTAGCTCCTTCAGCCGAGTAATACTTCCTTTATTTCCCATTTGCCGTCTTTAATTTGTTTCTTCACATTTGCATAGACGAATCTCAGCGAGAAGGGTGATGAGGGCGGAAAAACACCCCGTTATCTTTTGTCAGGCCAGACATGACGGAGCTTTGCTGGTACTGGCATCGACCGCAGGGGTTCTTCCATGGCCTAGTGGAGGCGCGTATGACTGCTGGGCCAGCCCGAGGGCTACACAGGCAGTACTGGGAACAGTCCACGTGATCTCTCCAGGGCTGCTCACTGGCTTGCTCAAAGTGGGGGTGGGTGCGGCTTGGAAGAGTGGGAGTCCACTAAGAGGGCCCTAGACTTCCCCTGCACTGGGTATCCAGGGAGGCACCAGGGAATCCATGTCTCTGGAGTAGAGAAGGATGGGAGGAGGCAGTCAAGAAAGTGGGCAGCCATGGGAGAGGGTAGCCGTGGGAGGAGGCGGTCGTGGAGGGGGCAGTCGTGGGAGGGGCAACTGTGGGAGGGGGCAGCCGTGGGAGGGGGCAGCCGTGGGAGGGGACAGTCGTGGGAGGGGCAACTGTGGGAAGGGGCGGCCGTGGGAGGGGCAGCCGTGGGAGGGGGTAGCCGTGGGAGGGGGCAGCCGTGGGAGGGGGCAGTCGTGGGAGGGGGCGGCCGTGGGAGGGGGCAGTCGTGGGAGGGGCAACTGTGGGAGGGTTTGTGAGATCAGAAGGGAGTATTCGAAGCTGGGAAGCCAGAGTTTATAGCTACTGAGCAGACTGGGAAGGAGTGGTTCTTGAGCCCTCCAAAGACAGAAGAGCAGCAACTCTGACAAGGACACACAGCATCTCAGAAAAGGGTCCCAAAGCAGGGCGGGGAGGCAAAGTCAGGAGCAGGGCACAGACATCAGCTAGAAGATCCAGGGCAGCATCCAGGCCAGGGTATCAACACTTGGAGGGAAGCGTCTGGAACTCCAACACAACCATCTTTTCCTAGAGAGCCTCAGAAGCCTCCCACAGATGCACAGAGCAGAGTGATTGACATGCAGAGTGTCCTGGCTCCAGCTGTGCAGACACATCTGCCGGGACCCTCGTCTGCCCTCTCGCTCTGTGGGTGATGGATGGTTCTGGAAAGATACCAGTGCTCCAGATGGGAACAGCCAGTTTAATGCTCTGCTGCTAAATCTGGGGAGACAGAGCGTCCCATCATTAAAGATTCATTTAGACTTATCTTAACAGGAAACAATAGAACTCAGCTGGGCCCGTACATGACAAATGGCCTTCCCTCAAGAGAAATCTTAAGGCAAGAGATGAGATTCTCCATCACTGCATTCCATAGTTAATTTCCACAGGCTGACAGCGCCCCGTGTTGTTCAGAGCAATGAGTATCTACACACTGTCCTTCTGTCCAAGGCACCACAAACAGACACTCTGCTCAGAGCTTCTCAGACACAGGGTCCTGTGATAGGGGCTGGAAGGGCTGGTGAGACAGAGGCTTGCAGTGCCCCTTAGTTCTCAGAACAGGAAAGCCCGGAAGCGAAGAAGAGGTGGACATGGAAGAGGGTCCGGGATGGAGAAGGGAACTTCCACGTGACAGAATCCTAACTTTGAAGGTTGTGAGCATCCGGGTATCTGTGCTCTCAGGCCAAACAACAACAACGGGGTGATTTTGTGTAAAATACACAGGATCCTGGGGTCAGAGAGACTAGATGTAAACCTGTGGTCCCACCACTTATGGAAGTGTTAGGGCAGCAAGCGTGGAGGTCCGTCTTGACCTTGAACAGTGATGACACTTTGAGGCCCCAATTTCATTCTCTATAAAAAGGAGAAAGATGTCTCTCCAGCTCCACAGGGTTGTTGTTATATCTCAGTAAAACAACACAAAGAAAAGACGTGAGTGGTACCCAGAACCCAGCATCTAACACCACCCACAGTGCCGATGAGTACCTGATTGGTCTTGGGGATGTGGCGCACAGATCCCACCACTGAAAGTCTTACTCTAGTTCAGATCAAATTCAATGGAAGTTCCAAATGCCGAGTTCTCTATGGGCACGTGGCCATGACATACCCACAAAGTGAATTTCACCTGTATTCGGAAGCTGGTCTTCTATTTGCCTGGACTTTTGGCTAAGTAGTTAGTTGAGGGCCTGGAACGGTTTCCAAACACCGAGAGTGTGCGATGGACAGGTTTATGCTAACTTGGCCCAAACTAGAGTCATTTGGGAAGAGTAAAGCTCGGCTAAGATAGTGTAACCACTAGACTGGCTCAGGGTTGTCGTCCATATTGGTGATTGATGGGGAGGGCCCAGCCTTTGGTGGGAGCTGCTATTCTTGGTCTTGCTCACCTGAATGCAATAAGACAACAGGCTGAACTAGCTATGGGGCTTAAACCAGTAAACAGCACTCCTCCCTGGCCTCTGCTTCAGCTCCTGCCTCCAGGTTCCTGCCTTGAGTTCCTGTTCTGACCTTCCTGGATGACTTTCCTACGTAAGCCATAGGGGGAAATAAATTCTTTCCTCCCCAGTGTTTATGGGCACAGTTGTTACCACAGCATAAAAACCTAATGAAGACTAAAAAGGAGCATGCTTGCCCACCACCAGAAGAGCCATTTTCCAGGTTCCAGCACTTGTCTTTTCTCTCAGAGCAACACTGAGGTTCAGAGTCAGGCCTCAGGAGCCCACAGAAGAGGAAAGGAGCGAAGGCTTCCTGCTGATTGGATTCATCGCTCACCAGTTCTATTGGACCAGGAGAGAGTACTACACTTTCAGCCGCTGGGAAGATGACCAACAGCAGGGCTTTGACAAAAGCTGTCTCAACTTCACATGCATATAGAGTGTCGGGCAAGTCTCTCAAGTCACATGGGAGTGCTTCCATCCAAGAGAAGACCAAGAAGATGCACAGGGGTTTCAAAGCAAGTTCTAGGGAGGAAAGCAGAAATCTGACAGGCCTGGGTGTTTTCTTTTGGATTCCATTGCTCTGATAAAACACAATGACCATAAACAGCTTGGAAGGAAACAGATTACTGCATCTTATAAATCCCAGGTCCATCACGAATGGAAGTCATGGCAGGAACTCAAAGCAGAAGCCTGGAGGCAGGAACTGAAGCAGGGGCTGTGGAGAAGTGCTGCTTACTGGCTTACTCCTCATGACTTGACCAATCTGCTCTCTTATACATCCCAGGACCACCTGCCCACGGGTGGCACTGCTCACAAGGTCTGGGCCGTCCCACATCATTCCCTAATCTAGAAGATTCCCCACAGATCTGCCTACATGTGATGGAAGCATTTTCTCCATCAAGGCTCCCCCCTCCCAGATGACCTTAACTTGTGTCAAGTTGACAAAACAGAAGCAAACCAACACACAAGGATAACTGAGCATTTTCATAGAGTAACTTAAGAACATGGAGAAGTGGGTAGGAACTGGGGAGAACCTGGCAGACAGAGGAGACATCAGGTACAAAACTTCTGAGGTAGGGACCACTGGATGTCATCGAGATGCAGCAAATGAGTTAGTGTATTGAGCAGAGAAAAATGAGATGTGAGAAATAAGGGGGATGGAGGAGATAGGGCTCTAGTGGGCAGTGGAGTCTGATTGGTAACAGGAGGGAGCAGTCGTGTGCGTTTGACAACCATGGAAGCCAAATCCTAAAGGCCCAGATAGATGAGGGCCTTAGTGGTCATCTCCTTGTTGTGATAAATGTCCCAGGAGCAGCTTAGAGGGGAAAGAGCTTATTTTAGCTCACAGTTTAAAGGGGCTCAGTCCATCATGGTGACAAAGGCCCAATGGGGAGGCATGGTGGCAGGAATGGGAGGCTGGCTGGTCACATTGCATCCTCTGTAGGGATAAGTCCAGCCCATTAGGGGGCGTGTTCGCCTCGGGCTAATGTTTACATATAAATCTGGTGAGTGTGAGCCCACTGCCCCTTCTGTTTTCCTGGTTCTGTAAGTCTATTTCCCCATTAAAGCTGTATATATTATTACAATCTGTCTGCATTCAATTACGCCAATACAATCCTCACTCAGGAAGCAGACACAGAGCCAGAAGAAGTGAGACTTTGTTATTGAGACCTGAGGCCCAACCCCAGTGACTCACTTCTGTTATCGAGGTTCCTCAACTCTCTCAAACAGCATCCCCGACAGGAGACGAAGTTCTCAGACATGAGTCTGTGGGGACATTTCGCATTCAAGGTCCGTCAGCAGGCCACCTGAATCCAGCAGGACTGAGGGACAGGGCAGAGAGGTCTTCGTGTCCCATCAGGTTTGAGGGAAAGGAGAATAAGAGAAATCCTGTGGGTCTGAGAGCAAACATGACTCCCACAGAAGCAAAAGCCTCACTTTCAGGCCCTGCTGGACCCTGGGGGAGCTGGGGGCGTCTATAAGAGAACAGAAGGTGCCTTGCTGTTTACAGCAGAAGGGACTGCCCCCTGGCCCTCCAGCTCTCCTTAAGTTCTGCCCCACTTTCTCCTCCATAAACCGCAGTGTTTATCACTCTTCCCAGAAACAGCGGATCCGTTACACACTGTTATGTTTTCAGCCTAATTGAGGCAGCGGTTAGGGACTGAAGACGACTTTACAGCGCTCATTAATCTATTGTCAGTCCTTAATTTTATAGACAGAAACCAGTTAGGAGTCAAGTCATAAAAGTTCTCTAGGGATTCCAGGCCCAACATACACCACAGTGTCACAGCTTATATGCAGGGGTGAGGGGTGGAGAGAAGAGGGAGGGAGGGAGAGCAGTGGTGAGCAGGTGTTCAGTCCCAGGGAAGAGGTGTTTGAAGTCACTTTACCATTTAAATTTATCTTTGCACATGTGCACATGTATGTATATATGTGTGTGTTGATGCACACATCTGGAGGTCATGGGAGACCTATAGATGCTCCTTGGATGCTTGCCATCTTTTGTTTAAGACCAAGCCTCTCATTGAGTAGACAAGACTCCTTGGCCAATGAGCTGTGTGGTTTGAGTGAGGTGTCCCCCATAGTCTCATGCATTTGAATACTTGGTCACTAATTAGTGGCACTGTTGGGAGAGTTTAGGAATTATGGTCTTGATGGAAGAAGTATGCCCACCTGGAGCCGGGCATTGAGGTTTCAAAGCCGTTTGCTGTGCCCAATGTGTTCTTGCTTCCTGCTTGAGGTTGAAGAGGCGAGCTCTGAGCTTGCTGATCCGCTCACCATGCTTGCCTGGTGGCATGCCATGTGTTTTATCGCAGTGGCAGAAAGAGGGAACACAGAGCCCTAAGGACCTGGCAGCCTCTGCCTCGCTTCTCACCATCAATGAGATCAGAGACACAGCCCATCATGCCTGGCATTTGCGTGGGTCAAGGAGATCAAATTCAGATCCCGACCTTTGCAAGGCAGGCACAGTAGTAGCTGAGCCTCCTCCATAGCCCAGGCCCTTCTCCTGTGAGGAAAACCATGCATTGAGCTTTGAGAGCACAGAACACCGGGGATGAGCACCCTTTAGTTTCACTGAGGAAGCTGTCAGGATGTGTCAGGAGAAACAGCATGTCTCTCAGCACCTATCAATGTCAGAAGAGCTCCGTTGCACAAGTGAGGCTGTCCTGTTGCTTGGGGCTGCATCTGCCACAGTCTGTGTAGGGTCAAATGCTATCCGATGAGGTGTGGTAAGGCTGCCAAGACATCACGATGACAATAGACACTGGGTAAATACTGCTTTCAAAATCCATCCATCTGGTCCATCTTTTCCTTAGGAAAAGTCTGCCAGCAGTAACTAGCTGTCCATCAGGACAAGACATGAGGTCAATCTCCCAGGTTCTGAGTATCAACTGTGTCCTCAATGTGTTATGCATGTTGCCTTCCTCTGTTCTTCACGTGTTTACTAATTCCTAAGTGGGATCAAGAATGGTAGGCATTCAGTTTGCTTTCTAAGAGGCAATAGGTGTGTGAATATCCAAAACACAGGGTGATGGCGGGATCCAGAGGTCTGTGCAGATGTTGCTCTACATATGGACTTAGAAGAGCAAGAACTCCTAATACCCAAAGGAAGACAGACTAGGGCCAAGCGGGGTCTCCCTGACAAGGAGATCTTGAGGCTAAAACCATGACCAAAGAAAATCAAGTATGTCTAGCCTTCTCTAGAGATTGTATTGTGGGACTGGGTGCCTTCTGGCTGCCTCCTTGGCACTCAGCCAGCAGAGCCGGAAGTTTCTGCCAAGACTGGTGTTCCAGGCTGCCCATGGACACACCTGAGGGAGCCGCTCCCTTCTGCTTCAGGTCCCTAAACTTCAACACACTAGAGTCTGTCATTAATCAAGTCTCAGTGTCAGAATCAGACACCATCTGTACGGTTTGCAAAACCAGAGCTGGAGATGTGGGCTACAGAGGTGTGACGTCACTTACCCAGGGACTCCTTTGCCAAGCCTTTTAGATAGAGGCTCTGACCAGTTGCGTAGGCTATCTGCCCCTCCCAGCAGGGCCTTTTCCAGCCCCTTCCACCATGGACTATTTCCTGTCCCTCCCACCGTGGGCTGTTAGAACTCAATGTTATGTTCTGTCGGAACAGGTCCCAGACTTAGAACTTTTTAGACACAATTAACTTCCCTCCTTTCTCTCAGTCACTCAGATTCCATCACTCAACTGTTCTCCTTTTTCTCCTTTAATTCACCTCTAATCTTTTCTTGAAGCAACGGGGCCACTTAGGGAATTAATTCAAAGGAGCCTTATCTGTGAACTCACGGTGACCACTGCCCCACGGTGGAAAATCAGTCTCAGTGCAGACACAGTTCAATTGAGACATGAAAACTCCCGAAAGCCGAGCCCATCAAGGCGTGCTTGAGAGGCACTGGCATGGAATATTAATAGCACAAGCAGTGTGACGTGAATTCCTGACTGAGAGAGAGGTAGCAGTGGACAGGGAATTTAGTGTAAACCTCTTTTAGTAAAGATAAACACATAGCGTGCCAATACACAGTAAAACAGCTAACATTCTGGAAGGTTGATGTCACTAGTCCTGGGACGCCGGAAGTCATGGCTCCCCAGGTGCTTTTGAGGGCATGATCCTTGCACTTTTCTTATCCATGAGCGTGAGTGAGCTCTTCCCTCTTGTCTGAGTATTGTTCCCACACTCGTCCACATTGGTACTTTTGTGTCTGGACCATCTGTGTCAATCACGTGTGACATAATCCCCCTTGAGAGTGTGTCACAGCCGCTGTATCCACGCCTTCCCTGTCAGGGGTCACAGCTGCTGTATATCCACGCCTTTGCTGTGAGGTGTCATGGTGGCTGTATCCATGCCTTCCCTGTCAGGCGCAATGACGGTAAAAGAGTGACTCTCTCACCGTTGAGATGGAACACATGACACACGCAAAGGGAGAAGAAAGAGTTGAGGACACAGTCCACCGTGGCGGGGGCGGGGCATGGCAGCAGGGACATGAAGCAGCTACTCACATGGCGTCCACTGCCAGGGAGATGGACGCTGGCACTCAGCTCACTTCGGCCTTTCTATGCAGTCCAGGCTCTGAGCTCTTGGAATGGTGCTGTCCGTAGTAAGGGTGCATGTTCTGTTGCTGTTATAAAATGTTGTGACCAAAAGCAACACAGAGAAGGAATAGTTTATTGAAGCTGACAATTTCAGAGCACGATTCCTTAACAGAAGCAGGAGCAGCCAGCTGGCTGACCACATTTTGTCTGCACACAGGAAGCAGAGAGATAGAACAGGAAGCAGAACCTGTTGATAAGCTCTTAAGGCCCACTCCCAGTGGCACACTTCCTCCTGCAAGCTTCCACCTCCTCAGGGATCCGAAACCTTCCTACTCTGCTCCACCAACTAGGGACCAAGAGCACAAATACCTGGGCCTGTAGGGGACATTTCTTACCAACCCACCACAGACTTCCCACTTAAATCGTTAAGTGCAGTCTGGAAACTCCCTCACAGACGTGTCTAGAAGTTTGTCCCCCAGTTGCTCCCATACCCCACCAAGGTGACAATGGATATAAATAATCCATTTATATCCAGAATATAATAGAGGTGCTCCCATCTCTGCCACAGCAATCTTGCTGCAGTGTAACTGCGGGGTGGACGGGATCAAAAGCTTTGCTAACGTCTCTCTGGAAGAACGGAGTTGCAGGGACTCTGTGCAGACAGTCTCCACATGACTGCAGAGCAGATGGATCCTATTAATCATGGCTTCTTTATCTGTGCCCTGAATCATACATCTGTCTTGACTCTCTTTCAGAAGGTTCTAGAAAGGATATTAAGTGTGGTTGATCCCTTCTGTAGGAGGAGCATCCGTGATTGATTAGTACTGTCCAAAAGCATAGACTCCTGACCACAGAGAGATTAAGCCTCAGAATCACACATGATGATATTGGGAGGCAGGGACTATGGGACTTGATGAGGTCACATGGGTCACAGCCTGGCTCTGATTCTCAACTTTGCTCTCCTCTCTCACAGCTAGACTCTCTTTGGCTTGGCTCTCTACGGTCTGGACTTGGTTCTGATCTTTAGCTTTTGCAAACTGTCGGGTCCTGACTCTGGTTGGGACCCAAAACAGGATCAGTGCTTCCTCTCCTGAGATGGAGGTGGTCCAGAGGGGGAGGCAGCAGGAACAGGAAACCTGACTACATAAAGGAGACCCAGAGACCCAGCTCATGCCCTGAGGACACAGCGAGAAAGGGTCCTCTGGGAGCCAAGATATAGACCCTCACCAGATATCAGATTTGCAGGATCTTGGTCTTGATTTTCAGCCTCCAGACTGTAGGAAGCAAATTCCTGCCTATGTTATAATCTACCCAATCTAAGACCAACCAATCTTTCCTTCCTTCCTTCCTTCCTTCCTTCCTTCCTTCCTTCCTTCCTTCCTTCCTTCTTCCTTTCATTCTGGTGCATGTATGTGTGTGTGCTCACACATGTTACATCTATGTGTAATGTGTATGCCTGTTCAAACATATATGTGGGCCTGTGCGTGTACGCCCGTGCACAGGTCAGAAGTTGACAGTGCTCTTTTTCTCAGCCACTCTTCACCTTGTCTACTGAGGAAGGTTTTCCCACCTCCCCTCACCAGTTTGCCTTGAATAGCTAACCAGCTTACTCCAGGAACCCTCTGTCTCTGCCTCCCGTGCAATGAATGAGGTTACAGGGGGGCTGCTATACCCACCATTAATTTACGTAGGTGCAGGGTACCTGCATGACAGCAGCGCTTTGTCTACCGAGCTCCTCCACAGACATTAAAGGTGTTTTCCAGCAGCTGCTCAGACAAAATGGGATGAACCCTCTACGTGTGCTTAGCTACTTGGCTCAGCTCTCACGAGCTATTCTATTTTCTTCCCATCTACCTATTGAGATTGCTGCATGATTTGTATTGATTTAAAAAAATCATGTATTTAAGACGACAGCTTGCTGGCAAGAGATGAACTCATCATGCTCAGTCACGTTTTTAACTGGTTAATATATGTTTCCCATAATGCCACACTGCCAGCTCTATGAATCCCAGCCTGGTGGGTAGAACCCACTCTTCTCCTTCAACACTGACCTGGAAGGGCTGCCAGGGAAGCAGGACTTTTGGGCTTCCATTTTGGCACACGACTCACAGAGATACTAACTCCTCAAAGAGAGAATGGCTGTGGACAAGCCTCTGCGGACAGCAGGCAGACATTCATCAGAGGCATTGTGCATCCATCTCTGGGACCTGTGACTGGAATCAAGTCCCTGCACTGAGGACATTGTTCTGGGGAGGAAGGCACGTTCGCAGCAAATAAAGAGCTTTCCTGGCTGTTTCAAGATGGTAACTGCTGGCTGCCCCATAGCTCAGGTCTTCGGGCAGCATGTCCTTTGAAGACTCGACTCTTTTATGAATATTGCATCTTTGTCATGGAACACTGACCTCTGGACGATTGAACAGCTCACAGCCTGTAGTCCCTGCTCTCAAGCACAGCTTCCCGGGACGGCTGTGGCTCTGTTCCAGCTGGAGACACCATCGTCTCAATTCCTTTCTGGTTCTCTTCCTGCTTCACTAAGCCATTAATGAAAATGGAAATGAAAAGCCGAGGGGAGGCTC
>NW_004949136.1:440705-450967 GCF_000317375.1 Microtus ochrogaster | reverse complement strand
ACTTCTGTAACCCCCACACTGGAGTGGGGTTGGGCAGACACTGGGGGATCCTTGGAGCCATTGGTCAGCCATCCTAACTGAACCCATGAGATTCAGGTTCAGTGAGGGACCTTGTCTCAAACAATAAATGTGGCTATCTCCATCTCTTGCCGAGGACCAGAGTTTCAGATCCAAGAACCCACCCGGGACAGCGCACAACCACCTGTAACTACGGATGCAGAGAACCCAGTGCCCTCTTCTGGCTTCCTCTGGCACCTGCACCTTAGAAGCACGCACACACACACACACACACACACACACACACACACACACACACACACAGAGTACAGGTTCTATGCCACACCCAAGGACTTTTGTCTAGGACCACACTGGTGAGTGATACTGGCTCCTGGCTCTCTACATCTTCAGATCCCATGTCTGTGAGTTCAACTGACTACAGATAAAAAAATATCCCCCACCCAATGCACCCATACTGACAGGTAGACATTTTTCCTGTCATTATTTCATAAACAAAACAGTCTGAAAGCAATCTCCATGCTGTCCTCGTCCGTCTACTGTCGCTGTGAAAAACACTGACCATAAGCAACCTGCTGAGGAAAGGGTTTGTTTCTTCTTACAACACTTAGGTCACACTCCATCACTGAGGGAAGAGCTCAGGGCAGGCACTCAAGACAGGAACCTGGAGGCAGGAACTGAAGCAGAGGCCATGGAAGAATGTAGCTTGCTGGTTTGTTTCTCATGGCTTTCTCGACTTGATTTCTTATATAAACCCAGACCAACTGCCCAGATCTGTCATCATTAACAATGGTCTGGGCCCTCTCACATCAATCATCAATCAAGGAAATGCCCCTACCATTATGCCCACAGACCAAACAGACGGAAGCAATTCCTTAATAGACAGTAGCTTGCATCAAGGTGAGCACACTAACTGGCATGTGGGAATTGGATTGCAAGAGGTCTTGCAGGTATCCTGCAGATACAGTACACCAGAGAAGGTGCCAAGGTTCTGAGCAAACACTGAAGTTGACCATCTGCTGGCTCCACTGACTGGGAGTTGTTTGAGGTGTTGAAATTTCAGACGTCTGTACACAGGGAACTTCCGGGGCTCACGAGACTTCAGTTTGCACCCTGTGTCATTTATTCAATACTGATAACTAAAGACTGTCACAACAGATTCTACATGTTGCACAAGTTACTGGGCCCAGGCCACACGGAGGTGCAGCAGAAAGCCAGATGCCCAGAAAACCCAGCAACAAGCCGATCGAGAAACAAAGCATCCCGTGGAGAAGAGGCAGGAGGAGAAGCCCTCTGGCTGAGTGGCAGACTGGGAGCAGATTGATGCTCAGGAAGTAACAGGTAGGGAGACAATGACAGGGGACCCATGGAAAAGGTAAGCCCAAAGCTGGGGTCGGGGTTCTTTGATGACAAGAAAAATGTTTGTTTTTTATTCAAACTGTGGTGAGATTGACAGAAAGCCCACTGTAGCGGTTGCAGAAAGCATGAATGGAAAGGAAGGCCAAAGAGAAGCTCAGGGGTCTGCCTTCCCCTGAGCCGGGGAGAGACACCGAGGTAGGGACCGCTGCCTTAATCCTAGGAGGGATGCCGCCAGCAGCAGGTAGGGTGCGGGTGCGGGGCAGGGAGCCCCCAGGGAGCAGCCTGGATGCAGATGCCTTGCCAGCTGCAGTCCCCTCCCCTTGTGTGGAGATAAGTAAGAAATTATAAAGCCCGTTTTCTGCAGAATGAGTCGCTCCCATCATAATGAAGGCTGAAGGCTGGGTGGTGATATTCTCGAAGAGGACTTTTGTTTCTGTCAGTGGTTTCATGCTAATTACCATAAGTACCGTCCATTTAGGATTGCGCCATAATTCCAGTCCCTATTAGTGTGTAAGCGGTGCCTTATCTCTGCCGCGAGCTACTGTTTATTCATGGGACGAGACAGTACATCACGGGCATTGTCACATAAAATAAATGTTTTTTTGTGTTACATTGTATGCGGTAAGAATGGGCCAGAAGTGATTTGCCAAATAGGAAGTGCATTTGAAAGTGAAGTTTGAATTTGAAAGAAAGCTCACTTGTTTCTGCTCGGTGCGTATGACAGGCCGTCTTGTGTTCCGACTTTTATGTTTTGAGATTTTTGCCTTAAGGAAATGTGAGCTGAGTCGGGGGCTGAGGCATCAGAGAGGGAGGGGCTCATTCACAGCATTTTCCAGGTCGCCAGGGACAAGGGGACAAGGGTGCCCAGTGTCACTCTGCATTGAGTGGACAATCGTGCTGGCTATCAGAGCCAGGAGCCTTCCGTTTCTCCACTGTTCATCAACAAAATGTCGGCTACCCAGCACGTGAAGCTGGAGCCATACGGAAATCAAGCTGGCGCGTTTTGCCGAGCTTAACCGCCCAGGTGCCATTAGGATTCTGAGCAGGGCTTTTAGGAGCTACCAAATGGAACACACATCTGCAGGGGCCGGGGAAGATCACCTCTCTCCATCTAGGAGGAGACACATATGGAAGCAGACAGATGTTTTGGATGGAGATGGCCGGACTCATTTGCAGTTTCCAAATCTGCGGAGACATGATGTTCTGTCATTAAACATTCATTTAGGACCGTCTTCATCGGAAACAGGATAACAGAGCCGCGAACCTCCATGACAAATGGTGCTTTCTGGACATAAAATATTAAAGTGCGGCCTCGAACTTTTCTCCATCTGATCCTTTGAAGAAGTGCTTGGATGAGTTTTAAAAAAATGGTATCTCACAGCTCAGCCATGTAGAATCTTACCAGGCACCCGCTTCGTGTCGAACAACATGCCACGGGCAAAATGGAACTGATGACCCGCAAGACACAGGGCAGCCACTGGAGAAGTCTCCAGGATGACTGTGAGCCTTTAAAGTGAACTCTGTAGGGCTGGAGATGTGGTTCAGCAGCTAAGAGCACTGTCTGATCTTCCAAAGGATCCAGTTCAATTCCCAGCACCCATGTCAGGCAGCCATAACAGCTCCAGAGGATCTGTCCCCCCTGGTCTCCATCGGCATCTGCATTCGCTTGCTCATCCCATGCACACACATGTACACACTCTCTCACACACATGCACAAACATAATAAAGAATAAATTCAATTAAGCAGGAAGTGTCTCGATAAACACTAGCCTTTCTGTTTAGATTTTGTTTAAAATGAAGTATGTTTTAAGCTTCCCCAGATGGTTGGACGTTTCTCTGTTTGCTATTGTGCCATTTTGAAAGCTCCGCACATGCACTATGCTTTGTGAAATTCTTTCTTATTCGAAGATTTTGTTGTGTGACACTCTTCTCAGAAGCGAGCACATGTCTCTTCATCCCAGATAAGGAATTGAACACAGACCAAAGTAATGATTCTACCTGAGTCCTCAATACGGAAACATTTGAGCTTGCTAGCGTTCCTTGCAGGAGTATGGGAGAGCAGAGGCTTAAAGGTGCACCTATGACTCAAATGCAGCTGCATGATGGAAATCCCACCCTAGCATTGGTGATGGCTCACGAAAGCTAGAAGCCTGGCTCTCTCTCTCTAAAACTTGCAAGCACCTCAACAGGTTTGAGCATCTCCTCTGTCCAACAATACTGCTTAGATAGCCCAGAGGGTCTCTTGGGAATCTGGTATGTTTCAGGGGCTTCCTGGGACTTGTTAGTTGTTGAATCCCGAATCTTATCTAGCCTCCTTCCTTGCAGAAGAAGAGGTTTCAACTTGGGAAATTACCACGCAGCATATTTAAATAAAAACTAGTTCTGCGATATCCGACTTTGTCATTCTTGGCTCACAGGCTCAGAATGAACCTGTTTCCCATTGTGCACCCGAGCTCTTTGCAATCATTTTGGAAACCTGCCTGTTCTGAAAATAGTTCCGAGGTGTTTGCACCAGTTATTTGCTGATATTTTTATAAACAAGACTATAAATAAGTAGAACATTCAGGAGTTTGCTATAATAGAGCCCCTTTAATGAAGTCAGGTGTCTATATTCCGACAGGGTCTGGACTTCACACATCAGGAGGGGCTGCCTCCTGTCTGGCCAAGTCTCAGGGCATACATGTGTCCACTCCACACATCTTCTCATCTGGTACAATAAGAGTTCAATATTTATTGAGCTGAATGAGGTGGCTTGTTTTTTGTAAAAGTCCTTTTTCGGAAAATAACTTGCTTAAATGTTTTGGTACAGAGAGTTTCTTGGATACAGCACAAAGGAAAGTCTGTGGAGAGTTGATCAAGCCTCCACCTGAGGGTTGAAATGATCATTTGACAAGCACCATCTGGGCAACAGCCTGATGCCCCACACCACAGTGCTGGCTGCCTTTGAGACTCCCCAGAGAGTACCAGTCAAACACCACTGACCAGAGCCCCTTGAAGGAGTCTGCTCAGCGGCCATCAGGAATGTCACAAGCTTCAGGGACATGAGCATCTTTTCTCAGAGCTCTTGGGGGAGAACCTCTGAATCAGCCTTTGAATTGCTTGGTTCCAGGGAGGCTAGACTCTTCAGCTTGCTGGATGTGCCTTCTTATGGCCCCTCGCCTAGCCTTTCCTCTTCATGAGCACACCCTTGGCTGTTCTTCCTCTCCTTACAGGAGCAAAGTCTTATGGCACTAGGACCCTGCAGCAGACTTACTTTTGGGCGCCCACCCACTCCTAAACCTTGAACTGCTAAGCAGCTTTGGACTGGCAGTTGGCTGCACCTCACTCGGGTCTATGAAGCTGAGCTCTATGCCCTGTGATCCTGGCAGCTGGGGGTCTACCTGGAGCTGCACTCCTAGCTCTAGGAAGTTGGTGCCCACACAATGACAGGCATTTTTACTTAGCTTGCTGTCTCTACTTAAAAGTGCTGGCTTCTCAAGTGCTCACTGTATGACAGAGCCTCTTAAAGGAGCCAGAAGCCATATCCATTTTGTTGTTGTTTTGTTTGCTTGTTTGTTTTTTGTTTTTTTTTCCCAGCTTTCTCAGGACCTACGGGAAAACTCAGGCTCCACATTGGGTGTCAAATGTGCAGGCTTTCTTTGGGGCACCAACCAGCTCCCAAATCACAACACAGAGACTTATTATTAATTATGAATGCTCAGCCTTATCTTAGGCTTGTCCCATTAGCGCTTATAACTTAAATTAACCTGTTTGTTATCATCTGCCTTTTGCCCCAAGGATTTTGACTTCCCTTTCACTCTGTATGTCCTTCTCTTTGGCTGGCCGGCTGGTGGCTGGCCCCTGGCGTCTTCCTCTCTTTCTCCCTCATTCTCTCTCTCTCTCCTTTCTGGAGCTTAGATTCTCCCTACCTATTCCTTCTGCCTATCAGCTCCACCTAGCCCTCTCCTGCCAAGTAACTGGCCATTCAGCTTTTTATCATACCATCCAGGTGCCTTAAGTAGGCAGGGTAAAACAGAAACACAACTTTCCACAATTAAACAAAGGCAGCATAAACAAATGCAACATACCTTTATGTAAAGTAATATTCTACAACATAAACAATGTAACACATCTTTTCGTAGTTAAAGTAATATTCTACAATAAAACTCCACTTTACTACTTAACCAACCGTATTGACCTCCTAAAGTGCCCTGTCTCAAAACACAGTCACATAGGGGTGTAGGTTTAAATATATGAATTTTTGGAGGACCCTGCTCAATGTCTATTATCCCTTTAGCCAAATAAGATTTAAAGCCACAGAATTATAAAATAATGCTTGAATGATTTCTTGCTTAACTTTTAACTTTAGCATTTTGAGTTGTGCATCTGAGATATTTTGACTGACAGATGAACCTCAAGAACATTGATAAGCAAGAGCAAGAGCACACTAGCTGCCCCCTAATGCCCCAACATGCCCATTTGTGGCCACTCCTGTTATTCCCCTCATCCTCAGATAGTGAATTGTGTTGTTGTAGCTGCTTGTGTCTAATGGAATCCTACATGATACACTGACTGCTGGCCTGGCTTCTCCTTATATTGGGATTTACTGGTACTGGACACACACCAATGCTCCATTCCTTTTCAGCTTGGGTCTGGTTTCATTGCATGGCTCTTGGCTAATCAGTGTTAGCATGGTATATTCTTTGTTACTCTTTCACATGTAGTTTGCCTGTGCTGCTATATTTAAAGTGGGTCCTTGAGGCCACCTGTTGTTTATCTTTGTTATCCAATATGTCTTTGTCTGATGAGGTTGCCACAATAGGATACCATAAACTGTAAGACTTAAGAACAAGGAAGGTTTGCTTCTTGCATAGGGTCGTAGCTCTTGCTGAGACTTGGGAGGGGGCAGAGGGTCGGGCTTCTTGTGAGAGCTCTCTTGCACATGTTGCAGGCCACAGATATCTTCTGGAATCTTCATGCAGTAGAGAAGGAGGTAGAGAGCTCTCCAGGGATTCTCCATTTCTGTCCATGAAGGCTTCACCTGCAACATCTAAATTGCTTCCTAAGACCCTAACTATTAGTGCTGTAAATATTTGGAAAGAAGTAGGATTTTGATACAATTTTCAAAAGATTCATTTTATTTTTATGTATGTGTATGTGTGTCTATATGGTATGTGTACATGAGTTCAGGTACCGTTAGAGGCCAAAGAGGGCATCTGATATCCTGGAGAAGGAGTTACAGAAAGTAGTGAGCCATCCAACATGTGTGCTGGGAACTGAACTTGGGTTCTCTGCAAGTGCAGTGAATGATATTAACGGCTGAACTATCAACTCTCCATCCCCTCGACATATGAATTTTAAGGAAATACAAGCTGTCAGCTCTTAACAGTGAAATTCCTGCCTTTTAATTTGCTTACTTAGGCCATTTATATCTAATGTGATTGCTGATATGCTTAAGTCTGAGCCCATAGACTTTCCACCTGTATTCTATTTGTGATGGCTTTATTGTGAAGAGATGCAGTTAATAAAAAATGTTGGTGAAGTTACCTGGAAGTACCTTCCACCTTCTCTGTTTTGTTCCTTCTGCCATAAGCAATTCTTCTAACACAATTTTGTGATAAGATTTTGTCTTCCCCTGCCCTGCTTGATTGTGTCTGAGTATAAATCTGCTTCGCCTTCAACTTGTTCTCTCTGCACCTAAGTATTTTCATCTTTTCTTTCTGCTCTTGGTGGATTTTATTTGGAGAGGTGAAGGTTCCGAACATCTTTCATACAATGTTCCATCATTTAATTTCTTCGGTTACTATCAATTTCTTGTGTGTCACTTATTTGGCTGAAACTTATCCACCAGTGGGTTTATAATTCTGACCAAATGAGAGCACATTTTGTTCATTACTGCTTATTGATCGTCCTCCTTCTCTTCTTCTCGGTCTCCCTTTATATGTCTATAAGGCAACTTAAAACTTACAAGTTATCTTTCTTTATGATTTCTTTTTTTCTCTGGATATGTCATTTTGAATGTTTAATTGTTAATATTAATTGGTAACTTGAGTCAGAATGGTCTGTGGGCATGCAAGTGAAAGACTGTCTTGATTGCACTAACTGACGTAGGGAGTCACAGCCCACTGTGGGCAGCACCATTCCCTGGGCTTGTGTGAAGGGTTTTATAAGAGTGAAGAATATGAGCTAAGTGATAACCATGCATAAATTCACGTATGTAGACATGGTACAAGTAGCTGCTTCAAGTTCTCCCTTGATTTCTCTGCTTTAGTGTACTCTAACGTGGAATTGTGAATTAGTATAAACCTATTCTCCCCTAAGTTGCTTTTGACAGAGTATTTTAATACAGCAATAGAAATAAAACCAAAGCAGAAATCCTATGTTAAAGTTTTCAAGTTCCCCAATTGTTTCATCTGCAGATTCTTATGGACTCTTTAGATTATAATGCTTTCTAAAACTTTACCACTTGAGCCAAGTAAAAGTGTGTGTGTGTGGGGGGGGGTAGCTTGCCAGGTGTCCCCATCTGTCCTGTGTTATTTTCCTTGTTGCTGCTGGGTTAAGCAACTAAAGCGAGGAAGGGTTAATTGGCTCACTGTTTGAGGGTACAGCTTATCATGACAGGTAAGGCATGCTGCTGGGAGCCTGAGACAGCTGGCCACATTCTATACACAGTCAGGAAGCAGAGAGAGGAGAAAGCTAGTTTCAGCTTGCTTTTTATCTCTCGTGCAGCCTGGGACACCGGGCCATGGAAGGTTTGCGTTCACATTTAGGGTGGGTGGGTCTTCTCGTTTCAATGAACTTAATGTAGGAAATCTCTTAGACATACCCAGAGGCTTGCATCTTTGGTGTTTTAGCTATTGTCAAGTTGAGAGTTGGTGTGAACCACCACACAACACAGCCATAGTGCAAGAAGCCAGCTCTCTGAATGATGAGGGAGTGTTTAGGGAAAACCATATATGCATGACCCATTCTATAGGAAGCCAGGGTGTGCTGGGTGACCTCTACAAATGCTACAGGTCATCAATCTGAGATTCTCCCCCTCTCCCCCCAGGGCACTCAATGCTGCAATATCTTAATCAGAGTTAAGAGCCAACATAGAGAGACAGGATGAATGACCCTAAGTCACGTGACACCTCAGGACACTCAATAGAGCCAATCTTCCTGACACCTCCTCACAGAGTCAGGCACCTTTATGGCAAAACACCTTTAATCTACAGATGGTCCTGTTCTCTCAAGATGCTCAAAGCAGCTGCCTCTGGTTAATGGAAAGGCAGGAACCCTTCTCATCTCAACAGAATAGCACTCCCTTCTCTGAGCCTGGTTATGGGAATCGTTTGTCAGTGGCCTTTCTAAAGGATGTGCTATTGATTTCTTTACTCAAGCGAGTGTACCAAGTGCCTATAGAGTGTGCTGCGTATTGTGCAAGACAGGGTTGTAGCAACAGTGGTCTTTTCACACAATGAACTCCCAGTCTCTCAGACGGCAGGAGGCAGGGGTGTCCGTTCACTGGGAAGGGGAGAGTATGGGGAAGATGTGGTAACACATACCAGTCTCACAGGTCCCTGCCAACCTCTGCTTCATGACAGACACTAGTGCCCAAGGCTGCATTTGCAGCTCACATAGGTGACTGCCACCTGCTCTTGACCTTCATTCCAATCATCCAGTGTGCTCAGAGGTGTCTGGGATTCCTTTTCCACTGCTGGGAGTTTATTCCCACAGCACAGAAGACATGGGTGCCTTGACACAGCGCTGATAACAGGCATCCTCCAAAGACATCCGTTCCAGGGTGGAAATACCACAGCTGACGTCCAGTTCAGCCTCCTGTGCAATATTCAAATGCTTCGCATTTATAATCTCACAGGGAGGAGGTCAGATCAGAATGCTAACTATTCATCTGCATGAGACTCTTTGCTCCTAATCACGTCAGATAATGAATGGAGAGAAGTGGGAAATCCGAATAGTTGACCTTTATGGCAACGGCGACTTGAGAAGCAGCAGAGAGCTGTGTACTAACCGCTGATCGCTCACGCCACCCCTCTGATTAATTTAATTGTAGGAAATAATGATGGCTAATTCAGCTGATGGATTTTTACAAGCTTAATTGACTTCAGAGATCTTTTGCCCAGTTTGTTACAGTGTATCAGCTGTCTGGTACATAGCAGACAGAGCAACATATGTACTTCCCTTGAACAAGTTTCTAGCTAGGCATTTGTGGCCAATCCCTGCAATCCTTCCACTCCAGAGGCTGGGTCTGGAAGAATTATGCATTCTAGACTTGATCAACAGAAAGTGACCCTGTCTCAAAAACAATAAAGGTGTATAAACAATCAGAATGTGTTGATGAATTATAACCAAACAGGCTTAACCACTCAGCAAAGGCTCACCAAGCACATCAGCTCATTAAGAATTGTGTGGGGAACTCTGGGGACTCCTGACAGCTTCCATAAGCAAAGACTTGACATATGGGAGATGCACACTGTCTACATGAATGGATGAATGAATGAATGAATGAATGAATGAATGAAATGAGCAAGCAAGTGAGCGAGTGAACGTATCCCGAACCAGAAGAGTCACCATGAAGGTTTTCACTAGCAGTAGATGCGTTTTCAAGAATCAGGAGGCACAGGAAAGTGAAGCCTTCAGGTGAGGGAAATGAAGGAAGGAGGGTACCTCAGAGTCTGAGTGTGGGCCTGAATGTGTAAACCTAAGTATGGGTTGAGGTAAGGATTTCTCACAGAAGAACAGGGGGAAATGCCATGGAAGTGTGGGCACTTCCTGATGGAGGAGAGAGCGGGCACTTCCTGATGGAGGAGAGAGTGGGCACTTCCTGATGGAGGACAGAGTGGGCACTTCCTGATGGAGGAGAGAGTGGACACTGATGGAGGAGAGAGCAGGAACTTTCTGGTAGA
>NW_004949136.1:430353-440494 GCF_000317375.1 Microtus ochrogaster | reverse complement strand
CTGATGGAGGAGAGAGCAGGAACTTTCTGGTAGATAATGGTGTGAGCACATCCTGGCAGAGAGGAGTGTGGACACTTTCAGGAACAACCAAGTGTGGGCACTCTTCCTATATATGAGTGGAGCCCATCCTGACACAGGAATACGGGTATTTTCTGAGGCATGCTTGCTGGTCCCTAAGAACTTGATCCATTTAGAGAAAATCAACTCACTTCCAAGCTTGCTTCTCCTTCTCCCTGCAGATGAAGATTTTGTCATGTTCAGCACCCAGTGTTCGAAGAGATAGCCGCAGCACCCTGCATCAATGACCTCCTCTCCCACTCCGAGAGGATTTGTCCTAAGCAGCTCTGAGACCCTCCGCTAGTAGTCCAGTCCCCCCCTCTTCAGTGCAGAAGAAATCCTTTGGCTCTTGTCCAAACACAGCCCGATTCCGAGGACAGAATTCCCCTCTAACTAGACAGCGTGGCCACGGTGTAATCATCCTTTGCTGGCAAGACAAGCCAGTCTCACTAAGACAGCATGGTCTAGGCCACTCTGATAGGGAATGGGGATAAATGGCCAATGCATTGGCTCCTGATGAAGCTGCCTGTGGCAGGTACAGGGGTGCTGATAGTGTCCTGTGTCTTCATGATCCAGTGTTATCTTTTTCTGGTAACTTCTGCCGTTCTTTCCTCTGGGCCTATAATTCCTTTATAGATTGGGACTTTACCATTGTAGATTGGTCTTCACAAGACTTTCCTATTACAGCCCTATCTTCTAGACTTTCTTTTTTGTCCCTCAATGAAACATTGATAGCCCCCTAAGGGAAAGGTTGGAAAAAGAGAGAAGCATCATTCATCCACTAATTGTGTGGCGGTCGGAGCACACTCCCAGACAGCTGGGGAGACTGTGGCCCCAACGAAGGTGATGTGTGACTTGCACGGTTGGGCTGTTAGCTGGAGGGAGCTGGTCAGAGCCCAGCCAAGGACAGCTCTTGCACTGCCTGCACTGCCGGTTTCCCAGGCTGAGGGAGAAGCAGCTTGAGGACATCTGCATCCTCATTAAACTGGGGCAGGCAACTTCTCGGGATGGATGTTACTGGAGATGAACTTAGAGTGTTTCTTCACCTCCAGGTCACACAGCAGCGTGCTCCATGAGGGCTTGTGAGTAACGTCTATCTGGAGCTAGAGCTAGAGTAGAGGCTCACCCCAGAGCTTCCCCAGTGGGCGAGCTCACAGGATTCCTTAGATCTTAGTGGGGGAAGATCACATCCACTCATGGGCAGATCATGTTCACTCATGGAGAGAACATATATACTCACTGGTGGGAGGAAATAATGTCTATGAAGTGGGAAAGACCATATTCTCTAATTGGATTAGATAGCATATGGGAGAAACCACATCCATTCCTTGGGTGAAGATTATTTCCATCATTGGGGGAATCATGTCTACACACTGTGGGACCATATCAAATAGCTTGCTGGTTGGTGAGAGACCGCGTCCACTCATTGTGTGGAAAGAGACCATGTCTGCTCACTGACGGCATGACATCTACTCATGGGGAAAGGATCCTATCCCTTGTTGTTTGTATTTACCCCTGTGGTGGTGCCAACACTGTGTCTGGCCCAGGCATAACAGATGAGTTAACTAAACGTGCTGCCCCCTCTCCTCTCAGTGTCCCTGGGCATCGCTTTGACTGCCCGCTTCATTGCCTTGGATCTCAGCTCTACCAGGAACTCCCTCAGCTCACCCAGATGCCCATATACCACCACACCGAAGGCTCGGTCCAGAGACACGTCCTCCAGGCTGTGAGCATTTACCTGCACATATGTGTGATGTGTGTGTGCCACATGCGTGCAGTACCCATGCAGGTTAGAAGGTGGCATCGGATCCTTTGGAATTAAGAGTGTTGGGTGGTTGTGAGCCACGGTGAAGCTCCTGGGAACCCAAATCAAGTCTTCTATGGGCACAGTAAGTGCTCTTAGCTGTTGAGCCATCTCTCCACCCCCAGATCGTGTTGTTGATCTCAGCAAGCCGCTAAGCCTCTGACCATCTCTGACTGAGTTCTCTCAGAGCCTCTCTTGGGTCATTCTGCTCACCCTGAGCTCTGTCACATCCTGTGACGAGATCATGTACCCCTCCAGCACCCCAGAACCCCTTGCCCTGTCTCTGGCCCTATTAATTACTCTAAGGTCTGTGGAGAGAGATTATTCTCTATCTCCTTCTCTCCTAGTAGAACACAACAGAACAGAATACTTTGAACAAGATAACCTCTGTGGTCTCTCAGATGCAAGCCCTGTCTTATCTCCCTCAACTTAAATTAATATCAGGCTTTGGCAGGTCCGGGGATTATCTTGCATCTTTTCCACTGTCCCACATCTACAGAGGTCCTCAGAGTGCACTGAGTGGGTACAGAATGAGCTTCGGCCCAGGAGTTCATTACTGAATACCAGACTAGAATATTCCTTCGGCAGAAGCCTGACCCTGAGCTGGATGCTGGAAATGAAAGATGAGCAGAATATGGGCCATATCCCTGAAGGACAGAAAACACCAAAGAGGCCAAAATGTGCAAGCTAGTGGTTCCCCAAAGACAAGAGACACAGCTGCATCCACAGGCTATGCTCTCTCTCTCTCTCTCTCGCTCTCTCTCTCTCTCTCTCTCTTCCCCTCCTCCTCTCCCCCCTCCTCTCTATCACCCTCCACACTGTGTTCTGAGACAGGGTCTCTCGCTGAGCCTGAAGTTCATTAATTCGGCTAGAGTGCCTGGTCCACGGGTCCCAGGGTCTGTCTCCCTTTTCCTCCCATCACTGAGATTACAGACACACAACTACCAGGCCAGGCTCATTGCGAAGGCGCTGTGGATCCAATTCAAACCCTCATGCTTACATGGTGCCTGTAAGCACCACATCTCCTGTGCTGCTCCTGTCTTCTAGAGGATGCAGCAGATTCGATGCTAGAATGCACATGCTTACATTGGCTGAGCAAGTTTGTCCCATGGGTAATGATGAGTGGAGCTGAGTGGAAGACCAGATCCCCCCATATCTGTGGCATCGGTCTCATCACCCCGTGTCAGCCTTATGGGACAGCACATGCTGCCACAGCCCGGTTCTGAAGGGCACACACAGAAGGAAATGGGGAAATGGTGTCTGGGGACAGGTCAAGGCAAGAAGGATGGAGACTTCATACCTGATAATGATTAATAGCCTCCGCTTGCATTTGTTAAAATAATGTGTTTTCTCATTCTTCATTCTCAATGTCATTTCTGCAAAGCCTGGGGAAACATGTATGTGCCATACATGTGCAGGAATCTAAACCCACACAGTCTGCTCCAGCATCTAGCCCCAGCCCTTGCAAGCACTATTTCCTGGAACAATGGAATCCAAAAGTGTGTAAAGCTGCAATGTCCTCTACTGTTCATGAAGAGCTGCTTCTGGGACTGTGTCCTGTTGGTCCTCAGCTCCCCGTCATCCGTTGTCAATCTGTGCAACGCATGGTGTACTGCACGTTGTTAGCTTGACCTTGAACACGGTCTCTTCGGGGACGGGAGCGACTGTGAGCCAGCGTTGCCATAGTGTCAGAGACACATCTGCTTCCAGCTGAGTTGCTTTGGTTTCAGCTCAAAAACAGTTTACCGGGAGGCACAATGATTCAAAGTGACATCGGGTGCCCCATCGGCATGCGTGTGGTAATTCCCTTTCTTCCATCCTGTAATTAAATCAATTAGGTTTCTAAGGCTTCCATGAGGGGATTTCCAGGAACCCTTTCTCAAGCAGCCCACAAGCCACTTGCCGCATATCACCCGCTCCCTACCTTCCGGTCTCCGGCGTCTCTCAGCAGAGAGTGCAGAATACAGCTGACAGCTATTGCATGGCTGGGGAAAGAAGATCAGCAGGGACAGTCTAAATCTCCGCTCTGGACAGCGAGTCTGGGCAAACGAAGGCCAATGTACCTTCTGCTTCTGACCCAGTCAAGGCAAACGGTTTTCTAGGTGCCATTTATTTGCTACTTTAACAAAGGCCAAGTTTGGGGGTTAGCATCCCCTCAAAATATCAGGGGCTGGGTGCCTTCCGGTGACACCCATCCTTGGCATGTAGGTATACTCCAAAGCAAACAACATCCTGGCTTTTTGATGCCTGTAGGAACACTAGAAAGTAAAGACACAAGGATGACCACAGGTACTGGGCTACCCTGGGCTACATAGCAAGACTCTGCCTTAAATGCTAATGTGGAGCTGGGAGGGCTCATGGAGTCCCATGTCTCGTGGAGGCACTGTTATTTCCAACCGACGGCTGCTGTGGTCAGGGGTGTCAGTTTTCTCAGAGGATGCAGCCCCCATGGGACTGCCCTTGCTCCAGTGAATGCTCCTACACCCTTGCAGCACGAGGCAGACTCAGATGCGATTTAAGGAGAAGGGGGGACATGTGAGGTTGAGGGAAGAAAGTAGTAAGAGCGATAAGGAAGGAACTGGAGGGGAATGGGCTTGATCGAAATGAATTATATGCAAGTATAAATTCTCAAGACATAAAAGATAATTGAAAACAGATGAGGGCTGTTCGTCTTGTTTCCATTTTGTGGGTAACAATCAGAGCTGGGTCCTTAGTCCTGAAAAAGCCAACACCTTCAATAAGCTTTTTATAGGATACTACGTGAGAAATCTCCAGTTACAACAAAAAAGGGTGCTTCGTGGGCCGAGAAGATGGCTCAATGGGTAAAGAACTTGCTGAGCAAGTGTGAGGACCTGAGTTCAAATCCCTAGTACTCATATAAAATCAGACATGGCAGCTCACATCTGTAGCCCCAGAGCTGCTCAGGGAGGTGGAAGGGGTAGACAAGAACGCCCAACGCTTGCAGACCAGCCAGTCTGGCTTACACAGCAGGGAAACAATAGACCTTTCTCATACATTTCTTACACAGAAAGTTGTCCTGTGACCTCTGCATGCCTGTTATAAGATGCCTAAACCAGTACAACACACACACACGCACACACACGCACACACACACGTCTTTCTCCACAGACCCTGCTTACTGCACAAGCATGAAGGGATAAGTTGCAGACCCCAGAATGCACAGAAAAAAATGCATCATGACATACGCCTGTCACCCCAGATTTGGCAGGAGAAGACAAGAGGATACCTAGGGTTCTCTGACCAAGCCAGTCTAGCCAATCGTCAGTTGGAGACCCTGTCTCAAAACAACGGTGGAGAGCAACCAAGAACGACCCTCAAGGTCAACCTGTGGCCTGCACACATATGCACACACATGAACTGGTGCCCATGCCACACAGACACAAGGGGGGGGCTCAATTCTGAGACTTTTGGAACAAACTACAGCAGACTCTGTGACTTGTAACTGCAGAAGACTCCATCCCCGAGCTCTTGGAAGACAGAGGCCCCAGTAAGACGTTCACAGCGACAGCTTGACAACTTAAGGTCCCTTCCAGCGGCTCCGTTTTTGTACCTTTTCCAGCTGCTAGGAGCCAGGAGCATTCCTTGGCTCTGGGGCTCCTCCTCTCGGTCTTCTACCCTAGCACTTCTGGATACATGCTGCAGCCACATCTCCCTCCACTTCCTCTCACGAGGGCCCAGTGAACACACGGGGCCAGCGGGTCACGTGTGGCTATTGCCCCTTTCTCATCCTAAAGTACCGAAGTCCTTTTGCTTCTTTCAGGACCCATAGCCGTCAGTTCCAGACATCACTGAGTGACATCATTCAAGCCCACTGTGAGAGTTCCCAATCCCCAGGCAAAATGTATTGAACTATATAAAAATGTACAAAGCTAAATGCAAGCAAATTAGCTATCAAACAAGGTCATGCATGTTTTCCTTGCTTTTGGCTGTGGATATAGTGACTGGCTACCTGCTTGAGCTCCTGGCTTAGCTTCTTCTCAGTGACAGACTGTGACCCAGAAGCCCAGTTCACCTTTCTCTCCCCTAAGTTGTTTTGGTCAGGATGTTTTTTACAACAGAACAGAGATGATGCTAAGACACAGGGCAAGACAGAAACAGTGTGTAACAAGTCTGGGGAGGAGTTTGAGCAGTCTCCAGTTTGCCCCAGCCCTGACAGCCCGGATGGTGCTTGGGAGACCCCAAAGCACCCTGGGATTCATGCAAAGAATCAAATTGTCTAGAGAGACATGGAGATCCACCTTTCCCTCCAATCCATGCTCAGAAATGAGGCTGAAAAACACATGTGGAAGCCACATCCCAAGAAAACCACTGTTTTCTTAGACACTTAGACCATCCAGGGACTACCTGCCAACAGAGGCCATCAGCAGTATACATAATCCGGTACAACCATTCCACCGCCCACAGAAAGCTCACCACCGGGCTGCACAACCGTGCTACCTGGGGACAGCAATCCCCTGCATCGTGACGCCATAACTGCCTCCTTTCTCTTGGGCCCATAACTGACGTTTTAGCCAGTGGTGTTTTATTCCACCCAGAAAGGAGTGGAAAGACAGAGGTGCCCCCATGTACCCCAACTCACAGACACACACTTGCACCTCCGAGTTCCTCTGGTGAGGGTCTGACCCACACGTAGTCTAGAGTTTCAAAAGATTTGCATAATTAGAAAAGTCTTAAACAAAATTGGAACAATTTTAATAACCGGCAGTGACCAGAAAGCAATTAAGGCTGCCGGGACATCATTAAGTAACGGGAAAGGGGGGTTAATAGCACGGTTAATGAAAGAGATGGTGAGGGAATATTCCCAGGACTTGAGACAGCTCAATAAACCAGGTTCAGGGTCACAACAGATATCTTTTCTTTTTGCTTGTCCAGCGTTCTCTTCCTCTTAATTGTCCATGGAGAAGTGCATTCTTCTGTTTCCTGGCTGTGGGAAAGAGGTTGTGTTCTTTCCAGTTCGTTTCTATGGAAAACCTCTCCCCCCAAACCAGAAGTAGGCAGACCTCTGACTCAGGCCGTATCAGTCAAAGCAAATCAGATCCCATTCAGAGGCAGAGCGGGGCAGGGGGAGTAGCGTGGAGGTCAGCAAGAAACCTCGGAACTGCAGGGAAGCTCAGCTGTAGAGCGTTTTATTCTACAACTCCTTCAGACCTGTGCCTCTGCCCTGTTGCTCTTAATGGGTTAATCGGTCTTGCAGCATAGGCGATGGGAATTCTATCAGGTTTGCTATTAAACACAGGAAACATCCTGTCTTTCTGTGAGACTTGGCTATTGGTGTCTCTCTTGATCCCCACCTCGCCATAGATGCGGATGGGATTTGTGTCGCCAGAATTCTGTGATAGCCTGAAGTTCCTCCCAGAGAAACTCTGGTCCCCACAGGAGCCCACATGGGGCTGGGGGCTGGGTTAAATTCTCCATGAGCTCTGGGCTCTATACGTTAAGTGCAAAGTTGCTTTCTCGGGGATTGCAAACCCTGGCTTGCTGGGGCCACTGATCTGTTAACCGAACGGTAAATAAAAGTTGTGTGATAAGGTTGCCTCAGACTAGGCCCACCAGGGTGCGGGCTGGTTGCTCTGTCTCTAAGTCTAACACATTATCTTCAGATGCCACCTACTTCCATAAGCCATGGCGAGACCAGTGCCACCGGTGCCTCTTGTTTCCACGGCGTAAACAAGCAAGAAGACTTTTTTTTTAACTTTTAAAATGAACAATTGACAGAATTAGAAAAATGTTAAGAAAAACATTTAAGAAAATAGTATCTCTGGGAGATGGGGAAACTTAGAACAAGAACATCTCCTGATAAAAAACTGGCCCTTCTTGACCAGAGGGCCCCAACGTGGGTCACCTTAGACAGATTTTGATGATGAAGTTGCTATCTCACAGACTAACTTCTGCGTGCTTGGAGAGGGGAGGTCTCCCTAGATGTCCCCAGAGCCCATGCTGTGTGATGCAACCCAGGGAGTCACACACGCTGAGCTCCCACGCCTCCCACGCCGAGTGAGCCTCTGATGACTGCCCTTTGTGTTTGCCTGTCTGGACTCAGAGAGGAAGCGTTGCTGGTTTCCAGATCTCTTACTTTCTGTTACTGAGATAAAAGCAACTTGGGGAGGAAAGTGTTTATTTGGCTTACACATCCAGGTCACACTTCATCGCTGAGGGAGTCAGGACGGGGACTCAAGCAGGAACTTGAATCAGAAACCATGGAGGAGAAAGCGGCTTGCTGGCTCCCACTGGCTCATGCGCAGCTAGCTTTCTTAGATAGCCACGCCCCTCTGCCTAGGGTTGGTGCCTCCCTGAGTGGGCAGGTCCTCCTACACCAATTAGCTATCATAACGGGCACACCCACTGGCCTGTCCAATAAGAGATTCTTCAGCTGAGGCTTTCTCTACCCAGATGACTCCAGGCTTTATCGAACTGGCAATAAGGAAACATCAGGACACGGGGCCAAGTTGAAACTCTGAGAAAGGGATGAGCCATTTTCCCAGTCGGCACCAGGCAGGGGCCTGTGGGCCATGTGGCTCTGAGGTCTACTGTGTGCACACGGTGCTGGGAAAATGGCACTTCTGCGCCGGGCTTATTTCCTGCTCTCCATGGGCCCACCCCATCTGCTGCCTGCTTCCCTGGTTTGATTTCATTTTGCCTTTCTCGCCAAAGAGTGCATCCTCCGCATCCTCCGTATCTACCTCCAAACCAGGTACTAACTGACCTCGCTGATAGGTGGCCTGTAGGAGTGCCCCTTTGTTTCAAGATAGAATCAAGTCAGCACATGTGCCCTGAGGCCATTCCATATCCACCCGACTGTGAGCATGAAAAAAGCAGGCAAACACCAACAACAAAACTACCACCCAGCGCTCCAGGCCTGCAGATCCCCAATGCCCCCCAGTCTAGTGCAGTCTAGTCCCAGAGGCTCCGAGCTGTGGCTGTGAGTTGTGGGGTGAGATGAGAACCCATTAGAAGATTCTCCCAGCCAGCTTGAGCCCATAAGATCACCAGACATGAGAACTGCCCCATCTCTCTCCCAGATGGGGAGCTGAGAAGGCAAGCACCCGTGCTGCGCGGGACCCCATCTAACCCCAATTACACGCAGCAACTGGAGCTCGGCAGAACACGAGCTGGTGGAAAACCCAGCACAAGGCAACTTCTGTTTCCACCAGGGTTTCCAGCTCGTCAGCCCTCTGGCAATTCAGCTCAGGATGACTGAAGAACTCTGTGCGTGGCTCTAGGTGGCACTTAGTCCTCATGGAGCAGACAGCAGGAAGGAGGAAGTCAGCCCTAAGCAGCCACACTGCTGGTCAAGGCAGGCAAGAGAAAGGTAAGTTTGTGTTCTGCTTTCTCCAGCTTGCCTTGGAGGGAGTGGACCGCCTGCAGGTGGCCGGAGGGGAAGAGAGGAAGGTTCATGCAGAGATCTATGTGGTCTGCTTCCTGATGCTATGACAAAATGCCTGAGCCTGGGCATTATGGAGAGCAGAGGTTTGTGGGCTTGCAGGCTGGAGGCCTGGGCTTATAGGCACGTGGCTTTAGAATCCTGTCATCTTCCTTGAGGGCCTCCGGTCTGCTTCACTAACAAGGTGAGGGTGTCACATGATGAGAAAGAGGAAGCGCAGTTCTAGTTGGTCTTAATAATAAAGAGCTGGAGTAGGATATTAGGGGCTGAAAGCTGAGCCATCAGAGAAGCAGAATAGCAGCCACTAGAGAGACCTTTTATCTCTGCTGAATCCTCAGACCCAAGGAGCAATCCTGTCTCTATGAATCCTCAGACTGAATGCTGTCTCTACAAAACCTCGGACAGAATCTGAGCTCCTGTCCCCTTCCACCTTATATTCCTCTCTCAGCCCAGCCATATCACTCCTGTCTCCACCTCCCGAGTGCTGGGATTAAAGGTGCATGCCACCACTGCCTGGCCTCTATGACTAACTAGTGGCTTAGCTTGCACTCTGATCTTCAGGCAAATTTTATTTGTTAGATCACAAACAAAATATTGCTACAAGACTAGCCTGTTTATATGACCCATCGGTGAGGGCATTGTGGGTTACTATTCCTGGAGAGACATGACGCAACATTTATTCGCACTAGACAGAGAACTGACAACAGACGCAAATAAGGATACCACCATAGTTCAACTTGGTGGGCCAATGAATTTGCTAATAAGGAGCTAATTACAGGCATGTGGCTGAACCAATGCTTTGCTGGAGTTAATTACAGGCATGTGGCTGAACCAATGGCTTTGCTGGAGTTAATTACAGGCGTGTGGCTGAACCAATG
>NW_004949136.1:418612-430228 GCF_000317375.1 Microtus ochrogaster | reverse complement strand
CTTTGCTGGAGTTAATTACAGGCGTGTGGCTGAACCAATGCCTTTGCTGGAGTTAACTACAGGCATGTGGCTGAGAGATTGTTATTTACAGAAGTGTGGATAACTCAGACATGGCTACATCCCTGAAAGTCCAGCCCAGTGTGGGTGACAAATTACAAAAGCTGAAGCCCCACTGAAGCTCACCACACATTTTGTGGGCAGCTCAACAGATTGGAGAATTTCTTCCTTGCAACATGGCTGGTCTAATCTCCTCATGTTCTCTTACAGTTTATATAAACTTGAGAAGAGGGGAGCCTTGAGTAGCTTGTCAGTTTCAGGGACTTCCTGAGCCTTTTGGGTTTTTTACTTCTTGAGTCTTAAGAATTCTTGGAGGAAATCACCACACAACAGACAGGTGAGTCTTTCCAACCCAGTGACCCCGGAGATCCCCATTTGCAAAGACCATTAACGTACAGTTCTAGGGATTGGGATCCTGACACAAGGGCACAGGTCAATCTGTACTTTATATGAGTGACATCACATGACTTGTCCCACATATGTCCTGATAGGCAGGACCTCAAGCACATAAGGATGCATTGAGCTTTAAATGGGTACAGGCCATGCAGTGTTCAGTGCCCGCCCCACCTAAGTGAGTTTTCTGTTGTCTGGCTAACTATCCCTCTCCAAATTTTTAGAGACCAAGCCTGCATGCTACCTCCTGGTTCCTGTGGGTCAACAGTTTCAGTTTCTTAGTCTGCAAGGCCAAGATGACTGAGCCAGCTGGCTGCCATGTTCATTCTTATCCAAAGCTCAGCTGGAGAAGAATCCTTGCTGTGGTTTGAGTATGCAATCTCCCCCTAGTCTCATGATTTGAATGTTGGTCCCCAGACAATGGCATTACATTGAGAAGTAGTCAAAATTTAAGGCGGTTTGGCCTCCCTGGAGGAAGCCACCAGGGGTAAGACGTTGGGGATATAGTAGTACCGGCCACTGCCTATCGTTTCTGATTCTGGATCTGCTGTGATTGGAGCAGTCCTTGCCCAACACCTTCCCCTCCATCTCCTCCACACTTCCCCACTGTGACATACTGATGCCAAAGAAATCTAAGCCTTTCCTCCACTAAGCTGTTTCTGTCGGTGTTGCACAAAGGTGGCAAACACGGTCTATGTTCAAGTCCCCTCAGTTAGGCCGCAGGATCAATTTCCTTGAACCCATGGACACCTTATTTACCAAAGTTCACAACATAAAGGCACAGTTGTCTCCTGCTTGGAGCCTCTGGATTCCAGAAAGCCAAGACCTTCATTAAACCTTTTTAGCCAAAATGCCAACTGCCTAGGGACTTTGATTGAACCTGTTCGCCCTCGTCATATGGCATCCCTTGGATTTAAGATCCAGCATGCCAACCCACGCTCTGGGGAGGAGGTAAACAGGGTGGAGAGAGCAGAGGCTAGGACGGAGGGTATCTGAGGACTGTGCTTTCTATGGTATGCCTGCGGTTCCTTGGGGCACCCCGCAGAAGGTCACTGTCTCCACGGAAGGCCCCAAAACTGGGGCAGGAGAGCTCAAGGAATGTGCGCAAGACCTTTCAGCTATGAGATGGAGCGTGAGTTCGGTGTTTGCTTTCACTTCCTCAAAACCCACCTTTTCAAAAAAGCTCAACAGTGGTGTGTGCCTGTAATCCCATCGCCAGGAAAGCAATGACAGGCAGACAGCTGAGGCTCACTGGACATCCCTCTTGGTGAGTTCCATACCAAAGAGAGACCCTGGCTCAACAAAAAGCACGTCACCTGATGAAAGACAGCCAAGGTTGTCCCCAACCCTCAGCATGCACCTGCACACACACACACACACACACACACACACACACACACACACACACACACGTATAAACTGACTGGGCGTGGTAGCTCATGCCTACAGTCCTAGAACTCAGGAGAATGAGGCAGAAGTGGAGGAAGGCTGACTGTTGGTTCCCAGCTGCTCAGCTCTGAAGTAATCACACAGAAACCATATTATTTAAAGTACTGCTTGGCCCATTAGCCCTGGCTTCTTATTGGCTAGCTCTTACATATTAATTTAACCCAGCTCCATTAATTTGTGTATTGCTACATGGCAGTGGCTTACCAGGTAAAGTTCTGGTGTCGGTCTCTGGCGGGGCTACATGGCTTCTCTCTTACTCTGCCTCCTTTCTCCTAGCATTCAGTTTAGTGTTCCCTGCCTAGCTCTGTTCTTCCCTGCTCTGCTATAGGCTCAAAGCAGTTCTTTATTAGTCAATGGTATTCACAGCACACAGAGGGGGAGTCTCACATCACAGAAGGATATTGAATACAAGTCTAACCTGGACTACATATGGAGACTGCTTTGTAAAATAAATCTTACAACTAACCAAGATGAAAACCAAGAGAGGCCATTGTGCAAAGCTGTGAAGGTTAAGCCTGGATTGCCTTGGAGACCCCAGGATGCTGGAGATGCCAGAATCATGGAATACTGTAGGGATAAGTCCCGCCCCTTAGGGGGTGTGTTCGCCTCGGGCTAATGTTTGCCTATAAATTTGGCAAGCGCCCCCAGCCGCAGCTTCTGCTTTCCTGGTCTCCGCAGGAACGGTGGTTCTGTAAGTCTATTAAAGCTGTATATATATATTTTTACAATCTGTCTGCATTCGTTTATGCCGTTACAGGATACCTGCTGGGGCAAGCTAGGGAGTAGAATCAGCCCAAGAGAGAGAAGTGTATTGCAGACAACAATGCTGAGAGGGGTTGGAGATCTGAAGAGCACAGTGACAACAGACATGGAGATGCAGAATTTGGAGTTTGTCCAGCTGGTTTTCTGTCTTGCTTTGGTCCAGTATTTCCTCACTATGTTCCCTTCCCTATGTTTTGGAATGGTAATGTATGTATATCCTATGCCATTATATGTTAGAAGTATGTGATCTGCTTTATGATTTTGATTTTATAGAAGATTGCAGCTAAGAGACTACATGAATCTCAAAAGAGACTTTTTAGGACTTTTAAACACTGTGGAGACTGTGATGGACTGTGAGGACTTTTGAAGTTGGACTAAATACACTTTGCATTATGATATCGTTACAAGTTTATGGGGCAGAGAGTGGAATGTGGTGGTTTGAATGTAATTGGCCGCATGAGCTCCTAGGGAGAGGCACTGTTAGGAGGTGTCGCTTTGTTGGAGGAAGTGTGTCACTGTGGAGGTGGGCTTTGAGAGCTCAGATATGCTCAAGTCACACCCAGTGAGATGGATCACTTCCTGTTGCCTACAGGTCAAGATGTAAGAACCCTCAGCTCCTTCTCCAGCACTGTGTCTGCCTGGGCGCTGTCACGCTTCCTGCCATGATGACAGTGGACTGAACCTCGGAACTGTAAGCCACCACAATGAAATGTTTCCCTTTATAAGAGTTGCTGCAACAATGGCAATGGGTTTTTGATCCTACTGCACATACTGGCTTTGGGGGAGCCTAGGCAGTTTGGATGCTCAACTTACTAAACCTGGATGGAGGTGGGCGGTCCTTGGACTTCCCACAGGTCAGGGAACCCTGATGGCTCTTCGAGCTGATGAGGGAGAGGGACTTGATCGGGGGAGGGGGAGGGAAATGGGAGGCGGTGGCGGGGAGGAGGCAGAAATCCTTAATAAATAAATAAATTAAAAAAAAAGAAAGAAAAAAAAAGAGTTGCTGCAGTCATGATGTCTCTGGGTGTCTCTTCACAGCAGGCAGCTGTAGCTTTGTGAAAAGCTAGGAGATCCTCTCTGCAGACCCAGGGCTGCCGTATGATCACTCCAACCCTTTCAGGGGATTGCAGTTCATCTCTGTCATCTGTGTCCAAGGAAGTCACGGGAGGTCTTGGGGGCCACCAGGATGGCTCCTCATTTTGTCCCTCTCTCTTGTCCCTGTCTCCCTGTTCATGATTTCTCTGTGAGTATACGTGGTTGTTGAGGCCGAAAACAGAATGAAATCTTGAAACCATAGGAAAAGCCAGACGTTTCTATAAAATGTTGGTCCAGATCTCTGACCCTGCTAAGGGCTGGCCCAGCACTGACCCTGCTGAGGCAATTAATGGGAACTGTCTCCTGTCTCCAGGGAGGTTCTTGTGCCACCTCCTCTAAGAACAATGGACAGAGCAGGCAATGGAGACTCTAGATAGGCAGGACTTTATTATCACTGTGGGACTAACAACCTTAAACAGAACTAAAAAAATAAAAACCTTACCTCCTAAGATTCAAATGAAACGAACTTAAACTCTTGGTAGTAGCAGGAGCTAGCAGACTGCGTTAACATTCAGGAGAGAGGTTGAGCTTGTAAGTTCTCAGAGGGTTTTAACCAAGAGTGACCCCTGCTGAGCAAGTCTGCAGGTCACTCCCAGGAGGCTTGGAGGTCTCAAGAAGCTGCAGCATTAACTCTCATCTGCACTGGAAGTGTGGACTCTTGAAGGCTGAGGTAGGAGTGAATCCCCTCAGTCCACAGATTGCTGTCTTCGGTAAGTCCTGGGGACTGGCTTGAGCAGGATCCCTGCCAGGGCCTAAAGCTTTGGGTGAACTACAGAGTAGGCTCAGTGAGGTCCTTGATCTGATGCAGACGCCTCAAACACAGGAAGTCCCCAGTGAGTCCTGAGGGCAGTGTTCTCTGGAGACTGGGCCAGCTGGGAGTCAGACCCCGGAGTCTTAAGCCTGAAGAGATGAGGAGAATCTGGGGCAGGGCCCAGAAGTCTTCCTCCCCTGGCTCCTGCCATAAACATGCAAGATTAGTGCTCTTAAACACAGGTTTATAGGGCGCTAGCTGGGCTCCAATTGACTGAATGTGGAACGCAAACAGGGTGAGAAAATAAAGACCAATCAGGGACAGGTGGTCAGAACCAGAGTCCACAGAAAGTGTTGGTTTGCAATCACATCCTGAAGTGTGTAGGGGCCACCTACCCTTAACACCAACTCTGACTTCTGTACCATTGTCGGGTACCAATGAAGTTGCAGCAAAAAATACTCCAGCCTCCCATTTCTCTCTATCTCCTCACTCATCTCTGCCTTGATTTTCCGGACCCTAGCCCCCTCATTCTTTTTCAGTTGGACTGAAATCCAGGTCCTGCAGGAAAACAATGAGATAAAGCCCTTCTTTGCAACCAGAAGGGCCCATGTACCCTCCACTCACAATGTGGGGTTTGAAGCTGGAGGAGCCGCACAAGGCTAGCTGGGGGCAGCTCTTATCTTTTGTAACCACCGCTCTGAGTGTATATCATGTGTATATTTTGAAGAACTGTTTCTTAGGTAGTCAAACAAAGCTTTTAGGAGTTTGAGGAAGCTGAGGGATTAACCTCCAGCTACCACTAGTGGTCTTAGGCCAGCTCTGGAGGAAGATCAACTTAAAATAAAGGTAAGCGATCGAGCCAGACTTTCCCATCAGCTGCTGACACTGCAGCTCCCCCGATATGCCTCACCTCGGCCCAGAGCTTTGAGGAGATGGACTCCACTTGTCTCCTCTCTTCATCTCTCAATGTCTTCTCCCTTAAACCAGGCATCTCTAATGCGGCCTCTGGAAGGAGGAAGTTGATGATCTACTTGAGCTCCCAGCTCAATAATTCAAAGGTGAGAGGGCGAGAAGGGACCAGTAGTCATTCAGACATCCACAGTGTTCTTCAATGCCTCGAGATTAAAATAGTTCCTTAGCTCCTGTACGCAAGCCTCGGAAGTAGGGCAGGGGAAAGCCTGTGCATTGGTGCAGAGGAGCAGGTCATCTGGGACAAAACACGGACTAGGTTTCTTAAAAAAGTGTGCACCTGGATCTGGAGAGATGCCTGGCCTGCTGGAGTAACCTACACGGAGAGGTTCAGGGTCAGTAATCAAAACTGGAAGTTATCTGAGGAATATCACCCAAACACACACACACAAAATGTGTGCACAAACACATACAGTGTACATGTGTGTATCGACGTACACAAGACAATCAAAAGCCGGTACATTTGTGTTTGATTTGATTCATCCGTAGGTGCTGATGGTTCCAGACTGAGCTGGCAGTCTGTCAGCAAACAACTGGCCATGAGGAATGACCACAGCACAGCTGTTCCCTGTCCTGTACCACACTGTACTGGGTGGGAAATAGCCCTGCCAAGAGGAAGCTGAGCGTGCCTTGGGGGGCAGCAGGACAAGACCATGAAGAACTATATACTAAGTGGTTCAGACGCCATTGGTAGGCAGTGAAGAAAGAGATAACCTAAGGCCAGACATGATTAATTGCTGACTGAATTAGTTGGACAGTAATGACAGAAGGTCAGAGTGGAGAATGATGGCTTCCGTCCAAGGTCATCAAGGAAGACGGCATCACCACCCAATCAGAAGGGAGCAGACAGGGCAAGGACAGAGACTGGAGGAGTTGATGTGCTCTTCCTATGAGGTGGACACTGAAGCCCGGCTGGGGAGGAAGGTGGCACCCGGAAAGTGAATGGTAGTATGCTTCCCTCGATCGACAGAGTTGTTCCGCAGGATTTCCCACACTGACTTCAGGGCCTGCCGTGGGAAGAGGAGGAAAGGGTGGGACTCGAAGTGGTTTTATAGATAGAATCTAGTCTCGAATGGTCTCAGTTTCATGGCATGGTTCGTCTTGATTGTCAACACAAAAGGATCTAGACTCACAGAAGTGACAAAGCTCCGGGCATGTCTGTGAGGGATTATCTAGATTGAGTTAAGGGAATCAGGAAGACTCACCCCTTCCCTAGGCAGAAGACCTGGACAGAATAAAAAAGAGAAAGCGGCTGAGCACCAGCATCCCTCTCCATTTGCTTCCCGACTGCGGATGCAATGTGACCAGGCGCCTCACGCTCCTGCTGCCAGGTCTTCCCCGCCGTGACGGACTGTGCCCTCAAACTGCTACCCCAAACAAGCCCTTCCTCGGTAAGTTGCTCTGGTCAGGTCTTTTGCCACCACGGAAAAAGCAACGGACACGGTGTGTGAGGGGACTCTGGGAAAGAGTTTCTAAAGAGTCGCAGTGGCCTCCAAGGCCCTCAGTTCTCTAAGTGTCCCCGGGATAGTGAGCAGGGCTCTGCAGAAGGCTGACATGCTTGAATGCTCTACAAGCTATCAGCAGGGGATGTGGCTGACTCCACGCGCGTCAGACACCCTCAGGGCTCCACACCCTCCACTCCCCACGTCTGCGATTACCAACTTGCCCCAAGATGCCCCATCTCCCTTATAACTCTCAGGTGAGAGACCCCATGTTGCTGCTTGTGTCCCTGTCCCCTTGCACGGCTTATATCAGGAGGCAGTGAGGATGAGTGACAGGTGCACTCCTGCCCCAGGCCTCTCAATGGCTCCCGCCACGTTTGGATGGTTCTGGGCTCCTTGCCATTGACTAAAAGCCTTTACAGATCTGGCCCCCGCTGCCTTTTGTTCCTGGTCGCTGGCCTTCCCCTCACAGGCTCTGCTCCAATGACACTGGGCTCTTCGCTCTGCCAAGTCCCCACACATGCTAAGAGCCTTCTGGCATCAGAGACTCCATGGTCAGCTACTGGGAACAATGAGTCATGACCCCTCTTTCTTTCCCCTGTTTTATTTTTCCATCTTCATTTATCTGAGTTCAACAAGTAGACTCGCGGCAGGATTAAGCAGAGCGTTTTAGGAAGGGAATGCCAGTAAGAGAAACTGGGAGGGAACCACAAGTCAGGCAAGGGTCAGACTTGAGGCAAGTCCAGCCCAGTGAAGGGGAGCGGGGAGGTCCTACATGACGGGCAGATTGTAGGGAAATATATACAGCTTTAATGAAGAAATAAATTTACAGAACCGAGGTTCCCGCAGAGCACAGGAAGCAGGAAAAGTGGCACTTGGGCTCCCGAGCACGCCAGATTTATAAGTAAACATTCGCCTGAGGCAAGCCTGCCCCCTAAGGGGCTGGCTTAACCCTACAGTCAAGGCTGCTTGGAAGCCTTGGCTTATGTCAGCCTAGCTCTTGAGGCACCGTTGAGCCTAGATCCTTCCATTCTCCCCTCAGGAAGCAGGCCCAGGGCCTCCTATGGAGCTCCAACACTGCCTAGAAGCAGATGTGGGTGAAGATTGCAGTCCCTCAACAGACCCTGCTCCTCCACGCTCCCTGGGGCAGGAGGAAAGTTCTCAGGGGCCACAAGACCAGGGAGTCCTCTGTCCACTCCATTTCTCTGCTTCTGTTACTACCTCCCCACCAAGAGCTGAGCAACACAGGTAACAAGTTTGTTCCTGCTGATCCTAGAATATGGCCGGGCACCCCCACCCCATGTTCAGCTCAATTTTGTGCATGAGGTGGATGGGTAGATTTACAGATGGACCAATGGGTGGATAGAAAGACAGATGAATAAACCCAGCAAGGCTTCCTTTCTCACCGTCTTTGGGTCCACAGATTCTTTTTATATTCACTACAGCCCAGTGTGGATTCTTACCATAATTTTTTCTTCCTTCCTTCCTTCCTTTCTTTTTTTTTCTTTCTTTCTTTTTTTTTGCCTACAATCAGTTTAGATAAGGGAATGTAGAGTAGAGTCCTAGCCCCTGCTGTTTGCCTTCAGCATGAAATCAAACTAAATCTCTGTGGGTCCCTATCTGATCTTTGACATACCTGTAAAGCGAGGCAGATGAGGTTGCTGCTCCTCCTGCAAGTGGGAAGTGAGTGTATATGGTGTGGCCCTTGTAGTAGGAGCTGCGGGGCTGCATTCCGCCACCCAGCTCCCACCACCGGCTAGCTTTACCCGAAATAACAACACACAAACTGTATTCTTTTAAACACTGCTTGGCCCATTAGCTCTAGCCCTTACTGGCTAATTCTGATATCCCCGATCAACCCATCTCTAATAAACTGTGTAGCACCGGTCTTACCGGGAAAGATTCAGCATGCCTGACCTGGTGGCTTGCTTCATCGAGTGCGTCTGCCCGGGAGAGGGGAGCATGACCTCTGTCTGAGGTGTCTGCCCCAGAGAGGAGAGCTATCCAGTCTGAGCTCACTTCCTCTTCCTCCCAGCATTCTGTTCTGTTTACTCCACCCACCTATGTTCTAACCAATAAAATGGGCCAAGGCAGTTTCTTTATTAGCCAATGACCTTCTTCCATCATTTCCCCTTTTTCTGTTTAAACAAAAAAAGGAAGGCTTTAACTTTAACATAGCAAAATTACATATAACAAAACAGTTATCAAGTAAGAATTACAATATTTATATCTATTTTATCTTTATCATAACTAAGGAAAACTATAACTATCTATTTTTCAACTCCATCAAAGACCTAAGTAAATGAGAAGTAAGCAACTTACAAAACTCTAGAAATCACAGAGACATCTCGCTGCCTGGACAGTCACCCAAAGTTCCTCTGTACCGTTGGGGCATCCATCTTCGGCCTACAGGCCCATAGTTTCCAGCAGGCCTTCTACAAACTGTCACTTATGCCCCTTATCTTAAGTGACTCCCAGGGATCTTAATCTCCCAACATCCCTCACCCCCACTCAACTGTGGAGCCAGCAGATGTGTGGGCTCCCAGCCAGAACCTCTGGCTCTGTCCCCACCATGGGCAACCTGTACAGAGTCCCCCTCAGACCCGCGCCCAGCATTGGTTAGGGCAGCAAGCTGGAGAGCTACAGAATCCACCCTAGTGCATTCTGGTACCTGGCGGGCTCATGACTCACTTAACTTGAACTTTGGAATTACCAAGGTTCACTCGCGAAGAGGTTAATATTGTGACAGGACCTTGAGATGTGGAACTCAGGGCTGCGTGGAAAGCCTGGCTGTTATTAGTCACTCTTATTAATAATGAAGTAGAAAGAAGTAGAGTCGAGGTGCCCAGCCACTGGCACGATTGATGGATCGCTACGTCCCTTTGCCATTCGTGAACACCATTACCTTTACAGCTTAATCTTCCTGAAACCATTTTTCAATAATCATGGAGGCGAAATTAAATTAAATGCACCTCCCCACAACCAAGCGCCGCGCCCTGCTGCCCTGCTCTCTCGGAAGCACCCGGGCTCAGACAAGCGTGTTCTCAGCAGCCTTCAGCGCCCAGGCTTCAGCTTCTGTTGTCTCCACCCCCGCGTTCCTCCTCCCAGTACACAAATTTGGACCAAATTGGATAAAGCTCGTAGGTTCTGAAATTTACAGTTCATGCCACAAATCCTATGCGTCTCAACGGAATCCTTACTTTAAGTTAATGCTGACAAAGTACGAAATGGCAGAGGCCTCATAAATCACAGCCCAAGTCATATCAAAAATTTCCAAACAGTGCGGAGTTTCTGCCAGACAGGAACAAATACCGGCTTTCTCACCAGCACGCAGCAGATCATGGAACCTGGGGCGACCAAGCACAGAAGCGGCCCTTTGAGTTTTGTTGTGATGGCTTTGGGGTTGTTCCTATTTGTTTGTTTGTTTGTTTGTTTGTTTGAAGTGAAAGCTAACCCATAGTGGGATTTGTTTGGAATTAGCTTTCTTCTGTACAGTCTTTCATTGGCGGGGGTGGGGCTGGGAAGAAAAGATGGCCAGAGCCTTACACATCTGTGCTTGCCATAAGGGGTTTCTGTAAAGACAGCCTCACACAAAGAGTGTAAAAATAAATTACGGAGGCTCACGAGCCGAGCCGAGGCCGGAGCACCATCTGCTTTACGTAACATTTATTTTTCTGGGGGAAAAATGTTCTAAAACTGAATAATGTTCGTGTCGTCTAAATATTTGCTTTCTATAGCATCCTGGGGATGGTAAGCAAACGTCCCAAAGATTCAGCCAGCGTCGCCGCATCCCAGGGAGGAGAGACACACAGTCATTCTGCCGTGCAGCGTTCAATTGCTATGCAAATGTGAGAGCCTTATTATTTATTGCTCTTTCAGCTCCGACAGTGGGAAATATTGCAGACTCCAAAGGCATCTGTTGAGTGTAGAGCTAGTCCTGCAAAGCTGTGATCCGGTTGGAATCATGTCATGTTATTTCTGGACCCCTGGGTGCCGGTGTAAAGTCGCTGCGAGAAACAAATTGCTCTGAGCTCTTTGCAGCCTTTTTCTTGGAGTGAGTTAAACACTCCAGGGTGGGAGCGGGAAATGAGAGGGGATCACACCTCGTATATGCAGCATGTCTGGCTCTGGGGTTCATCCCGAGGCCTGACTCGGAGACCTGATCCCGCCTGTAGCTGAGATGATGGCCTATAGCGCAGCTTGGAGGGCACCACCCAACTGTGGAGCTTTAGACAAATGGCGGACCTTCTCTGGGTCTCAAGTTCTTTATTGACAGCCTTGCCCAGGTTAGGGCTGCTGAACTTGGAAGGCATGCTGTAGGCAATCTGCCTACAGAGGCTGGATGACTGACATCTAAGCTCTAGGGTAGAAAGGGTCCTTGGGTAACATATGAAGAGCTGAGTTCGATACCCAGCCACTACATGAAAGTTCTGGGCATGGTAGCGAGTGCTTGTAATCCCCATTTTTGGAGACAGAAATAGGCAAATCCCTGGGTTCACCAACCAGCTGAACCAGCAAGCGCCAACAATGGGAGAACCCATGTCGAGAAAAAAAGGGATGGCACTGAGGAGCACACTTGAGTTTGACCTTGGTCCTTCACCTTCATACATGTGCATGCACACACAAGTGCACACACACATGCACAAGCACACGCACTCACAATATACAAGCACACATTTATCTATGTGTGCACACACA
>NW_004949136.1:417024-418397 GCF_000317375.1 Microtus ochrogaster | reverse complement strand
ACACACACACTCACATGTGTGTATACTCACACATACACAAACACACTGACACACGTGTGTGTGCGCACACACATCTTTAGTAGGGCACAATAGGAGACTAAACAAAACACTAGATGCATCTTGGTTGGAACACTAAAGCTCTTTCTGACGTATGAAGAGGAGCCATGAATGAAGAGACAATTCATAAACACAGCTGTACACCTGGAACGTGTCCTTCAAGGTCTCAGGCTCCATTGTCTCCTCCTTCCTTCCTTCCTTCCTTCCTTCCTTCCTTCCTTCCTTCCTTCCTTCCTTCCTTTTTTCCCTATTTCAAATCTTCCAGGAGAATTTGCACAGATCCCCAAATATCTGACTGTCCAGACCCTAAGGTTATCATCCATCTCGTTCTTGCCTCTCAGCCCAGAGCCCTGACACAGCACCATGGGAACCCCAGTGAGCACCAAGAGAACTCTCTGACCCTCAGATGGGTACTAAGAATGCTTCCCTTTGCAGAGGCACCCCAAAAATGGCCTCTTATCCTCAGCATGCAAGAAACTCTTTCAATATCCTGTTTTGACAAATCAGTTTCCTTCTGATGAATGTCTGTCACTTCAACACCCAGATCACACCTAGAGAGTGGAAACTCAGCTCAGCATGGAGCTGTAATTGCCACTGGGACCCACAGCGCGTCCACAAACTTCACAGTTTCCTTGAGGCCCAGGTTCCTGCACACGGCTTGTTTATTCTGATTTCTTGGGTGACAGGAAGGAGAGAAAGTTCTCACGGGTGTGGGATGCCATAGGCTCATGAAGTTTCCTTAGCAGGTCCCCCTTTATCTCTGAAAGTTGATCTGCCTTCCTTTCTAGAGTGTGCTTAGACCCAACCTCTGTGGCATCTGTGGTCATTCTCTTTGTGTCTTCACATCCCTGGACCCCTAGTGACTCTTACTGGCTTCTGCTCTTCCTGAATTGACAAATTTCTCCAGATATCTCCAGGAACCCTTCCTATATTGATGGCACCTCCTCTACTACAGAGCTGGCCCTCCGCTGTGTGCTCCCTCTAGCTACTGGGTGAATAGTAAGTTGTTGAGCCTTCTGAGTCTTCCCTGGGCTGTTCTTTAGGTAATTCACACTATAGCCCCTTCTTGCTCTCCAGACACTAACACAGTTACGGCCATTGCCACCGAGGTCATCCATTACCATCCTGGGAGCCTCTGTACTGGCAAGCCTCCATCAGTCTGGGGCAAAGGAAAACCAGTAAAAAGACTGGGAGTTGAGCTTTCTTGGGGTCTCTTCCCACTTCCTGTGGGACTTGTTAGGAAAATACAATCTCAGAAGCAGAATAAACAAAAGATTAGGGACTGAAGGGCAGAAGCAAGGAGAGGCAAGGAGGGC
>NW_004949136.1:414031-416924 GCF_000317375.1 Microtus ochrogaster | reverse complement strand
AAGGAAGGGGGACAGGAGCCAGAGCACAGCCTTGACAGGTGACAGAGGAGGGCTATGAATGGGGGATCGCCTGTCCACAACTGGGCCCTCTATACAAAGGCAGTGGAGATCAGATAGACGGACAGCTGAAGGGGGATTGTAGGAGCAGATCGATGGTAGTGACGGTAGTGACAGGCTGGCGCACACCTGTGTCATCTACTGAGGCTGGAGCCCCGCTCTGTCTCAGCCCCATGCCGCTCTCTACAAACCCACTAGCGAGGAACACGCAGAAGGGGCAGGCACCAAACACGGGCTTCTCTAGTCATGGTGGCTAAAGATGGGTGGGCTCTGAGAAGTGCGCCAGCAGGGTTCACCATCGCACAAACACCACAGAGGGCTCTCACACACGCCTGGGTGCAGAGTCAACAAACGAGCTTGTGGTCTAGCCTGGGGCTGCCGGGCTGTGACCCACACAACGCCATATGAGAGAAAGCCAAGTGAAGGAGGAAATGGTGTGAACAAAACACGCAGAAGGAGGGCAGAGTGTGAACAAGACATGCTGAGGGAGGGCAGAGTGTGAACAAGACACGCCGAGGGAGGGCAGAGTGAGGGCCCCGTCAGTTTAGCAGGAGGCGGTCTGCTTTATGGTGGACGTTTTGATAAATACCACTGAGCTCAGATGTGCAGTGCAGCAAAGACACGCAACAGCAGCAGAGCTGGCCTTCCTCATTGTCCAGTGGGTCTCACGGCGGGCGTGTGGGACCTGTGTCGATGTGGGGCAGGGCAGTAGGGTCCCAGGCATATCACCACAAGCAGGGAAGGAATGGACTGTGTGACATTGTCAAGACAGCCATGTCATCAAGCAATAGGACTCTTAAGGTGCATGCGCGCGTGCGTGCGTGCGTGCGTGCGTGTGTGTGTGTGTGTGTGTGTGTGTATACACTTAGCCAGTAGGGATGAAGGTTCCAGATTAGTACAAGCCTGATTTTTCCATGTTCTGTGACTCAAGTCCATATACTTTCAGCGATAGGGCCTTACTGTCAGGTTCCAGAGAGTAGCCAAGAGCATTGGCAATAGCCTGTGATGTTTAGGGGTCTATAAAAAACCCAGACAACACAAAGTTGGGGGTGGGTAGGGAAGATGGCGGATCTAGGAGAAGTTGGGGGGGGTGGAGACTGCGACCAACATGGGCAAAATCCTCAAGGAATGAACAAAAGATGAGGGAAAAGGTTGTAAAATACGCTTAAGATGAAATTGGCCATTTATTAGTTATTTATCTATTTATTTTAGAGTAATTGATACAATATTTCCCATGTTTGGTCTGTAAAAACATCACCACTGCTGCCTCATTGGAGAGATTCCGGCGGACAGTCTTTGGACGCCCCTGGGTAGGAGTCCTGGTGCCATGGCAGACAAAGACTCCAGCGCTATGGACCTGTCTCCTCTGACCACAGTTGTAAGAAGCCCTGACCTATGGGTGCTCTTCCTCTCATTCCTAGACTGCTCCTGGCTCCCCTTTTCTCTCCTTAGAAGTTCTGTGGAAACACCATTACTTCCTAATTTATTCTTCCAGAAGTTGGCATATTCATATCCTAATTGTAATAAACTAGTAACTGGCTTTGAATCGGGGGCAAACAGGTGGTGGTGTCCTAACTTCCCACCACCAGCCAGCTTCTTCGGCCACCTGACTCCAAGCATGATCTCAGCAACACCCCATCTCTCTTTCCAACCCTGGGGACAAGGTTGGAGGATTTTTGAATTTTATCTTCTTCATACTCCCTAAATTGTTTCCACGCTGCAGCTCTTCATAATCATGTGAAAGACAGTAACATCCACAATGGTGGGCGAGTTTTCACTAAAAGTCCCGTGACTTTATTTCATGCTTCAGCATCACTGGGATCTCAGTCTTGGGGTACACATGCTACAGAATAGGGGGTATCTTTCAGGAACATTTTCAGGTCTATACATTTTTTAAATATAATATCTTAACTTCGAACCCTCACCCTCTACTACTTTGAAGATGTCTTTCCTGTGACCTTTTCCCCCCTCTTTTTGAGATTATAATTAGTACATTTCCCCCTTCCTTTTCCTCCCTCCAAACCCTTCTATAAACCCCACATTACTGTCTTTCAAATTCACGGTCTCTTTTTTACTAATTGTTATTACACACATATATGTTTATGTATACACACATATATTCTTAAACATAACCTGCTCAGTTTGTATAATGTTACATGCACATGTTCCCAGGTCTGATCATTTGGTATCAAATTAAGACTTTATGTTAAAAATTACAAATTTGCTTTGGTTTAATTTTTGCTACTTTTAATATCTGCTGGTTTGCCTCAATATAGTTTTGGGGTTGACTTTTATTTTCATATTTGAACTTCTGTATCTGGGCTCTATTTGGGGCTGAAGTTTAAAATGCATAGACAGCCGCAGGTCTCTAGGGCCCCTGCCGACAGCCCTGCCCACAGACGCAGCAGCATTTGTCATTAGACATCATGACATCTGCATGTGACCTACCCAGTTCCCCATGCTCCCCCCTCCATCGCTGGATTTCCTGCAAGGCACCATGCAGAATGCCGTAGTGCAGAACGCATCTGCATCATGCTGCCCTGCTTCGGGAGTGTCCAGACTTCACACACGGCAACTCGCTGCTGCTGTCTACAGAGCTCATTTGGGAACACTGCTACCGAGTAGGCCAAAAATAAAATGTAAGTTAATGATTTGGACTTTGTTACCTGCTTGTAACCCTCAAACTGTGCTCATAGCTGTTCATGGCCACACGTGACTGTGGGCTGCAGGTTGGGCACACCTGGTAAGGAATAAATAGCTATTTTAAAAAAGAATGTTTGTGCTTGGCACAGACAGTATTTCAAATATTTTCTTAAGGACATTTGCATCCAAGGAT
>NW_004949136.1:406097-412972 GCF_000317375.1 Microtus ochrogaster | reverse complement strand
CTTACTGCGGAGCCAGTCATCCATCTCTAGCTTTTTTCTTGTCAGTTGTCATGTGTGAGAGGGGTGAGAGGGTTTGTATTCTCCTTGCTTAACTTTAGCTGCCAACTTGACTTGGTCAAGAGTACTCTGAGAGAAACGGCAATTAAGAATTGCCTAGACTGGGCTGTGGGCAAGCCTGCGGGAGATTGCCTTCACCGTTAATTGCCTAGGAAGATCGAGCCCACTGTGGGTAGCACCCGCCATTCCCTAGGCAGGTGATCCTGATCTACATAAGGAAGCTAGCTAGCTAAGCGCGGGCCTGTGGATGAGTGAGCAAGCTAGCAAGAATATTCCTCTATTGCTCATTCCTCAAGTTCCTGCCCAACGCGGCTCAGCGTTCAACTATAACTTGAAAATAGCAGACAAAATAACCCCTTTCCTCGCTAAATTTGTTGTGGTGTCTATCACAGGTACAGAATTCAAACTAAAACCATGTTCAGAGTCAACTTGGCCGAATTCAAACCAACTAAGAAACACGTCTCTGAGCATTCCCATGAAGGCCTTTCTAGAGAGGTTTAACTGAGGAGAAGTGATCACCATCAGTGTGGGAGGCACCAGCCCACAGGCTTGAGTCCCTGGCTGCATTAAAATAAAAACTAAAGAAAGTCAGTTGAGGCCCCACACTCACCAACCTCTGGCTTCCGATGGCAGAAGGCAGGGCCAGCGACCAGAATTCACCAATTTCTGGCTTCCGGATTGCGGAAAGCGGGGCCATCTACATCACTCTGCCCTGCTTTCCTCGTCTTGGCGGACTGTCCTCTCAAGCCAAGATCCTAAACAAACCCTTCCATCCCTGATACCTTCTCGTCAGATATCTGACACACAGTGAGACAAGTATCTAATTCAAGGAGATTTCCTCAATCCCTGCCAGATCAGGAGCTCCAGCTAAGTCACTTCCGTTTCGTTACCCTGCCTGTCTGCAGAACAGCCCTATTAAAAGTCCTCCTCAGAAGCACTGTTATTTTTTTTAACTCTTATTTTGTAATAGATTCTTATTTTTGGATGCCACATGTCCATGATCATAGCAGGAAAACCCAGCTTCTAAAAGCTGTCAGTCTTCTCAAAACTGGTCTACAGATGCAACAACTTCTAATCCAAATTCTAATAAGAATTCTGTGGATCCTGACAAATTGGTTCTAAAATTTCTGTGGAAGTGTGAAAGAACAAGAATAACAGAGAATATGAAGGGCGGAAAGAAAGACACACGCTCCCGAGTTGTCCATGAGAGAGCTGTGAGGAAGGCAGCCCAGCCTTGCCACAGACCGGGATGGATTTGCCAGATGTGAAGATGTGCAGACATCCCCATGACAACCACTCCCGAGGAGAAAGGGGACAGGCCAAAGGATGGGTCATATGACAGCTTGTCTTGGTTGTCAACTTGACTTACTTGGGAAGAAGGAACCTCATCTGAAGGACTGCCTCCATCAGATTAGCCTTTGAGCTCAACAGGGGAGTGGGTTTTTGTTGTTTGGTTGATGGATTAATTGACTGATTGAATGAATGCTAATTGATGTGGGTGGGTTAGGGTCTTATAAGAAAGGTAGCTGACCAGAAGCCTGGGAGCAAGCCAGCCAACAGTGTTCCTTCATGGTTTCTGTTTCTGCTCCTGCATCCAGGTTCCTGTCTTGATTTCTCGCCTTGGGTGTTGAAATAGGAGTGGCGGGGCTGCGTCCCCGGCACCCGGCCGCCCACATGGCTAGCTTATGCCCTGAAATAATTACACGGAAACTGTATTCTTTTAAACACTGCTTGGCCCCTTAGTTTCAGCCTCTTAACCCATTTCTAATAATCTATGTAGCACCACGAGGTGCGCTTACCAGGGAGATTCTAGCCTACGTCTGTCTGGAGTGGGAGAATCATGGGGACTCCCTGACTCAGCTCCTTTCTCCCAGCCTTCTGTTCTGTTTACTCCTCCCACCTAAGGGTTGGCCTATCAAATGGGTCTAGGCAGTTTCTTTATTAATAATAACTCACTCCCACATCACTTGGGTTCCCCCATGTACCTCTCAGCCAAAATAACCCTTTCTTCACCAAGTTGGTTTTGGGCAGGTTTTGTTTGTTTGGTTTTGGTTTTTGTTTGTTTTATCACAACAGCAGAAACAGAGCAAGAACAGCAAGGAGGGACTCTCAGTGATGGGACTCACACAAGTGGTTGGTTTGTATAATATAAAACATAGACCCCTGGACCCTAGCTGGCAGAGCTCTGATGAGAGGTACCAGAAAGTCTGAGAGATGGGACCCGGATGGAGTATGTAGGTCGCTGAGGTCACGTATGCCTTTGCAGCTTGTCTCTCTCAGTCTCTCCTCCACCCAAACTTTGCTCCCTGTTCACCATGAAGCCATGAGCCTCTTCTCCAGACATCATTACCATGGTGTTCTGCCCAAGCTCCTGGAGCCAACCATCACGGACTACATCCTCAGACCATGGGCAAAAGAAATCCTCCTGCTTTTAAGTTGTTTCCTTGGTTATTTTGGTCAGCGTGACTTCTGAGTAACCCAGTTACCCACATTTGAAAAGGTAAAGTGAGTTGCCTACCCGCCCGTTAAAACTCAGACTGATTCCAAATGCGTTGCAAATATGAAAAAAAAAAGCAAATCTTAAAATTACTTAAAACTAAACACTGAAGATATATATATTCGGAGATAAGGGAGGAGATCCTAAAATAGATTTCTTCCATTCAATATTTTTTTAAAAATTGATCATTTTAGTGGATTTGCAATCAAAACTTCTGCTTTTGAAAATACATGATAAAGGAAACTGAATAAAGGAAGCTGAAAATGGAAAGGAATTATTTTCGGCTTAAGTAGGTGAAACCGTGAGGTTTGCATGTTTAGAATCTGCGAAGTCCTTTACATCTATGCAATAGATAAAATCAGAACTGAATGTGTCACAAAAGGTGAGTGGACATGGACCATCCTCTCCCCAAAGCGGACAGAGACATCTGTGCAATAAATAAGGATGCTAATCGGCCATTTCAGAATCCAGAGAAATGCCAATTAGGAGAGAGGGCGGTCCATCTCTTCCCACGGCATCAACACTGGCTGCTCAATGAGCTAATGAGACCGCGGGCCTGGAAATCTGCACAGCTAGGGTGCATATTTTAATCTTTTTAGGATATATTTTGGCATATATGACTGTGTGTATGTGCACGAGCACAGATACCCACAGAAGTCAAAAGAAGGCATCCAATTCCATGCAGCTGAAGTGATAGATAGCTGGGAACCACCTTGTAGAAGCTGGGAACTGAATTTGCATCCTTTGAAATGGCAACAAGTGCTCTTAGCCCCTGAACCATCTCTCCAGCTCCAGGCCAAGCCATTTCAAAAGCCATTGTCCTTCAAAGCAGAATACGGTCACAGCAGGAATTTTTCAAAGTACACACATGTCAATACCTAGACGCTCATCCCAGGCTCACCAGGAGTGAGGGGAGCTCAGGTTATGTTTTGTTTTGCTTTGTTTTGTTTTGAAGTGTCCTCGAAGCTAGTGGACGAAAACTGTGTAATATAGTCACACAATAGAATATTACACACCCTTAAACACAAATGAACTACAGCCACGCAGCAACATACACCAATCTGAGATGCCTCGAGATTTGTCAGAAAGATGAAGGAGTTGTGTGTACTCACAACACGAGAACCTTAGGAGGCAAGTCCCAGCGGCATGTGCAGGAAGCTGGGATAAAGTTGAGATTTTCCCTGGTTTCACCATGTGTGGAATGAGCTCACTTTCCTGCTAGGCATGAAACAGTCTGTGAAGCAGGTGCCATTGCCAAACAGCCCCCGAGTCATCTCTCTAGCCCTTCTACATTGTTTTTGAGGCAGGGCCTTTCTCTGAACATGCAGCTAGCCTGGCTAGTTGGAGAGCCTCGGGGATTCTCCCTGTCTCCACCTCCACAACGCTGGGATGTCAAGCATCTATCACCACTTGCGACATTCTGCATGACTGCTGAGGATCCAAGTTCAGTCCTTATGTGTGTGTGGTGACTCCTTCACCCCCTGAATCCCTTTCCTGAGAGGGCTCAACTTCCACATAGCCAGCCCTCTCAGATTCCACACGCTGCCCCTGCCTCTGCACAGAATTCACTGTGGGGACCATTTCCTATCTTGATGGCCACACAAAAGTAGAGAACACTGTGGCCAAGCTTTGGAGCCCCTGGCCTTGTAGAGACAGGGCTCTGGGTCTGGCCCCATGCCTGCTCAACTGGCCTCAGGACACCCTCTTGTGCCCAGGTGACAGATATCATCCGGTTGGTGTCCTGCAGAATGGAACTGCTCAGATTCCACTTGTATCAAACTACCACTGTCCGGAGTGTGATCTCTAGAACCCTGAAATTCTGGAGGACAGATTTCCACATGAAATAAATTTAACAAGCTCTCTAGAGAAATCATCTGGGGTCAGATAGCAAATCTTACCAAATAAACATATTGTCACAGTCTAAAATGGACAACCCCCCTCCTCCTGTTTAAACATTAAGGAATTGAATAATCTTATTTTTCTTCCAGCTTCAGACAGCACAAGTATTCATAAATATTCATTTTTTCCAACTGGAAGCATTAGGCCTTGTTACTTCAAGTGGAACTAACTGAAAATTAATGATGGTTTTCAGGGGGAAAAAAAGCAAGATTATATACACAGAAGCAATTAAACACAAACCTATTAATTATTTAACAATGTATTAATGAGCAGAATGCCAGCGTTCGGGCTTCAGCCACTCCAGCCTGCCCTGCCAAGTCACTTACGAATCATCATGCCAAAGTTTGGCCTTGAGTAGTGGAGGACTCGGGGGCTTTCGCAGATTTGTAACTTGGAAAAAAGAGTCTCAGATGCCAATTACAGAGAGATGGCCAAGAACCAACTGGGAACGAAGAACAGGCAGCATCTCAGATTCTCTCCCCAAACCCTGGACAGCCTGAAGTTCAGGTTCAGATCCGAAGTCTTTGTTGTGAGATACAGCCACACAATTCCAGATCTGTGCATATCTATGTATGTGTAACCAAGAAGTTTAGAATGCCTTGAATCCCTTGTAAATGATTTGGGAATCATTTGAGAATCTTTGTACGCAGAATCCGAAATCTACAGAATGACAAGAGCTGAATATTCATGTACAATCTAGGACCGCAAAGTTTTGCATTTAAAGCTGTGTGTGTGCATATATATGTGTATGTGTTGTGTATGTTGTGTGTGTGTGCAGTGCCTCCAGAGGCCAGAAGGAGGCACCATATCTTCTGTAGCTAGAGTTACACGTAGTTTTAGTTATGAGTAGTTGCGAGCTGCCTACAGTGGGTCCTGGAAACTGAACTCAATTCCTCCGAAGGAGCACTGAGCTTTCTTTCCTGCTGAGCCATCCTTACAGTCCTTCAAGGCATTGGGCTCAGCTGTGCCTGGGTTCCCAGCTGGATCAGTTGGTTGAGTGGGAGGCTGTTATAATACATGGTTATTAAGTAGCTCCAACTGGTTAGATTGTATCGTGTTAGTCTGGGTAGTGAACGTTCCCAAAGGTCCTCATGTGTTCTAGTTTCATTCTGCTTCCGTGATAAAAACCAAAGAACAAACTGGGAAAGGAAAGAGCTCTTGGCCTGCACTTCTAGGTCACAGTCCATCAGTAAGGGAAGTCAGGGCAGGAACCTGAAGCAGAGACCCTGGGGGAACTCTACTTGATGTCTCTTGCTTAGCCTGCTTTTCCCAGGACCACCTGCCTAGGGATGGTGCCACCCCCAGTGGTCTGGGCCTTCCTGAATTAACAATCAAGACAGTCCCCCCACAGGCATGCCCATGACCCAGTCTGGTCTAGGCTTTTCTCTCAGGTGATACTAGGCTGTGCCAAGCTGACAGCTAAAGCTAAATAGGACACCACATTAATATTGGCCCTCCAGTGCGGTGCTGATGGGGGGTAATGAATGGTACCACATTAAGATTGGCCTTCCAGCGTGGTGCTGATGGGGGGTAATGGTACCACGTTAATATTGGCCTTCCAGTGTGGTACTGATGGGGGGTAATGGTACCACGTTAAGATTGGCCTTCCAGCATGGTACTGATGGGGGGTAATGGTACCACATTAACACTGGCCTTCCAGGGTGGTACTGATGAGGGTAGTGGTACCCTTCAGGGTCTTATTCTCTCTCTTTACTTCCTGGTGGTAAGGAAGGCAGTTTTCCTGTGCTTCATGCTATTTTCGTGACACACTTTCTCACCAGAGGCAATAGTAAACCATCTGGGAATGGCACCTCCAAATGGCTCACCTCCAGTGAGCCAAAGCCCAACATTTCTCACAATAAAGAGACAATCTTAGACATTTTGTTACATTGATGGACAGGTGGTTAATGAACTCCACCTGTAGGCAGAGCCAGGGGCTGTCAGCACCCAGCACAAGGTGACATGATCAACATACACCCTAAGCCACAGGGCTCACAGAAGGAATGTCAAGCTACCCAGAGATGTCTCTCTATGACTGTCCCTTCTCCTCCACCCTGTTTGGATAGTCCTTGGACATCACAGTGCTCCAGCCTCTTTTAAAAACCCTGCTGGAGTTCAGAATACAAAGTCTTCTCCAAAAGGAAACCTTGATGCACGGAGTCCTTTAAATTGAAGATCAGAGGGCCTTCAAAACCAAGTGTTTCTGACCTCTCCCATAGTCTCATCTGCTCTCCACCTTTCTCCCCCAAAGTGAGTCCTAGACGCCAGAATGCTAAAGCAGGGAGGAGGGACACTCAGGAGGATGGAGGAGGGACACTCAGGAGGATGGAGGAGGGAGGGACACTCAGGAGGATGGAGGAGGGAGGGACACTCAGGAGGAGGGAGGGACACTCAGGAGGAGGGAGGGACACTCAGGAGGATG
>NW_004949136.1:390408-405575 GCF_000317375.1 Microtus ochrogaster | reverse complement strand
GATGGAGGAGGGACACTCAGGAGGATGGAGGAGGAACACTCAGGAGGATGGAGGAGGGACACTCAGGAGGATGGAGGAGGGACACTCTGGAAGATGGAGGAAGAAATGTTCTTTCAAGAGAATTACCCGGGGTCTTTAGTTGTATCAAGAGAACACAGACTGACTCTCCACCCCCCCCACCTCCACTCCTCCACCGCCTGTCTGTCACTTGGCTCCAAGCACATGTGTGTCTGCAGTGCCCAGAGCACATTCAGCGCTCTGGCCGGGTGCTCCCTGCTCTCCCACCCCTGTGTCCGAGCCTCTGTTTCAATAAGCTCTTCACTGAGAAGTCTTCCCTAGTCACTCTCAGAGCCTCCTAACACAGCACTTGCTTTTAACCCGCTTGCTCCCCGTGTGTTTTTGTACAGACATGCCATCAATGCACATGCATCCGTGCATGACACAGGGATCCCTGTGTTGTCAGAGCAAGGATACCTTTTGTTCCTCTATATGAACTGCAACCAGGGAGCAGGCACTTCATAAATGTGCCTCAGACTGAATGAATGAAGATGGAGGATGTTACTAAGTTATTAATGAATGCATTACTTATTAATGAATGTGTTATCAATAAATGAATAAAGATTGATTGCATCGTGATGTGGGAGAAAGTCTGGCATCAGAGAGAACAGTTACAGGTTCAAAAACCGATTTCCAGGCTAGAGTGTGGAGAAGTGTCCACTGAGCGAGCCAGGGCTGAACAACACCAGCCACTATTGCTCCCCACCCTGCCAGACATCTCCGCGTGTACCTGGTGTGCCTACATGGCACCCTTCCTGCCTCTCATCCACCTACACACAGATTATAGAATCCCTGCTCACCCACAGCAATCAGGGTGGGACCCCACCAAGGCCTGCTGGGAAATGGACTACAGGGGAAGTGGGGTAGATGAGGTTGGAGCAAGGTTCCAGACCGTGGCTTCAGTTCCTCCCAGCTCACAAGCTGAGATCTGCCTGACACCCTCTGGTACAAACGTGGCAGCTTCTCTCTCAGCTTCGGTGCCACCCACCCTGTTCTTGCAATGCCCATCTGATCAGGTGTTGACCCACAGAGTCAGAGAAGAGGCTACCACTACGATAGTGTCAAACACTACTATCAGGTCACCTTTGGCAGTCCTAGCCACTCACAGCTTCAGCACCCTCTTGGGGAGGCCCTGGCCCTCAGTCCCCACTGTAATATACCTTGGAGAGGCAGTAGGACCTCCTTCACCCCAGTCTACCCACCACAGACAGGTGTTCCCCGAGCAATGCCAGCCTCCACCCCTGGTCTTCTCAGAGTTCCCTTTTCTGTCCCCACCTCTTACCACCCTTTTAGCTGACCACTCGCTAATCCAGAGCCACTTCTGCGGTAGCCCTACACCAGGACATTTGCTGGTAAGCTTCTGGGAGAAGACAGTGGTGAGGCCGGATCACAGCCCCAGGGAATCTCCACTTAGAACTCACATCCCTCGGGCTGGAAAGACGGCTCAGTTGTTGAGAGCATGGGCTGCTCTTTCAGAAGACTGGGGTTTGGCTCTCAACACCCACATGGCAGTTCAGAGCTGCCTGGGACTCCAGTTCCAGGAGATCTGGTATGCTCACACAGACATAAACACAGGCAAAATACCAATGCACATAAAAATAATTACATTTAAAAAAAAAAAAAAAGAACTCCCGCCCTAGAAGCCCCTGCTGGAGAAAGAACCCTCGGTTCCCCGGGAAGAACCTCAGATGGAGACTGGGTTAGATGGGGCTGGAGCTTTCGCCCCATCTGGCAGATGTGCTTATCAGCCCACACAGCAGACTCCCGATGGCGGAGGGTGGGGCGTCTGAGATGCACACATGCTATTTCATAACAGCCAGCCTGTGCCAGACAAAACGAAATTCACGGATCAGACAGCAAGAATTTCAAGTGAAAATTATTAAAAGAAAAATATATCTTCAGGTTGATAACTGTAGATATTAAAGCCACACAGCAGGCTCAAGCAAGCAAGGAAAGGATTCAGGGAAGTGGATCAAAAGCGGTGATCCCGGGAAATGGAGACACGGAGAAGCTGGCAGGCCACATGGGAAGCTCACCCAGAGGGCGAGAGACAGACTGAACATAGAAGGGCAGGCACAGGCACAGAGAAAGGCAGAAGCTGACCCCCATGAGATCTGTGGAGGCTGAGGAACATGTCAGCAGCCATGTGGCAGTATGGACACACACGCCAGAGGATACCCACCCAGAAAGGAAAAGGTGGGTGTTTGAGAAGCAAGAAAAACCCCAGAATGTCACAGTCTGAGAATAAAAGACATTCTCCGCTGGAAAAGCTCATGGGGGGACTGCAGAATGAGTTAAAAATATAAATTAAAACGCATATCCAACTTAGACACATCAGAGGGCAATTTAAGTTGATCAAAGGAATGAGAACAGCTTTAAAATGTTCAGAAGAAAAGCAGGGGTTGGGAGTGAAGCTCGGTTGGTGTAGGGCTGGCCTGATTGGCAGAAGGCCTTGGGCTCAGTCGCAGCAATGCATGGACCAGGCGTGGTTGTGGGCAGCTGTCATCCCAGCACTCAGGAGATGGAGGCAGGAGAGTCAGAAGTGCAAGGCTAAGTTCAGCTACATCAAGTCTAGCTTGGGCTGCATGAGATCTTGTTTGAACAATAACCAAAAAAGCGGGGAAAATGGAGCCAGCAGGATGTCTGTTGACCAGAGTTTGATCCAGAGTCACGTATGGTGGAAAGAAAGATCCACTCCAGTGGGTTTTCATACCTCCACATGTTTGCCTTGGCACACATGTTGTGTGTGCACCCATACACATATAAAAATGTGCACAATAAATAAAAGCTTTATTCAAATTATAAATTATTGGAGTGAAGGCAGTTGACATACAAAGAAAGATTCAGCATAAGTAGGAAAGAGAATGACCTAAGGGCCTCGACTCATCTGCTAAGACATGAGTTGAGAGGGAAGGGGTCTCACTCCCAGAATGGGGTACACCCACAAGGATGCAGACAGTGTAAGAGAACACCCAGGCACACTCAGACACCAGAACACACTCACTGGGCCATGCCAACGATACAGGTTGCCATGTATAAAAACCCACATTAAAAAATAAAATGGCAGAAGAAAAGTCTGGTTTATCAGGGTCTAAACAGGCTCTCAGAACACCGGAGACTGCTGGGACCGTTACAGCAAACACGCTGAAGGGAAGCACAATTCACAACAGAAAACAAAGGTAACTTGGAGGGTGAGGGTGACCTCAGGTGAGCGTCAACACAGGGCATGGACTCTAGGCAAAGGCGAGACCTGGGTCCCTCAATCCCTCCTGGATGTGTCTGACACACCGGGACTGCAACCTCAGAGAAGAGGGTGGTGAAAACATCCACCTCCCAGCGAGGAGGCCGTGCTGGCCGTTTTATGTCAACATGACACAACCTAAAGTCATCCACATGGAGGAGCCCTCAACTGAGAAAACACCTCCGTCAGGTCAGGCAGCAGGCAAGCCTGTGGGGATTGATGTGGGGGGGGGCAGTCCACTGTGGGTGGTGCCATCCCTAGGCTGCCAGTTCTGAGTTCTATTAGAAAGCAGACTGAGCAAACATGCAGCACCCCTCCATGGCCTCTGCATCAGCTCCTGCCTCCAGCTTCCTGCCCTGTTTGAGTCCCTGTCCTGACTTTCTCCAGTGTTTTATCAAACCCCAGGAGTAACTACTACATCCCGTAGACAGTGATACCCTTCAGGGTCTTCAGAAAGGCTGGAGGAGCATACAGTCGACTCCAGCCCACAACTCTCCCATTCCCCAAAGCCTTGCACAGGCCATTCCTGAGCACTTACATTAACAAGAGACTCCTCACACACACTTCCTGCCTGATAATGACCCTCTACCTCCTGGGGGGTGGGCAGAGCACTGGAACCAAGGCTTGCCAGAGAGTCTACCACCCTTGCTGTTAGGATCCATTTCCATGAACCCTCAGCTCCAGGTGTTTCTATTCCCTTGAAGACAGGCCCCAACTGTGGTTCCCCGCCCTCCCCTCCAGAAACTTCCATGATAGTGGGAACAATTAGCGGTTTCCTCTATTAACTATTTAGAAAGGTCTTTACAAGTAAGTCTTTTATTTTTTAAAAGGTTTATTTTATTTTTACTCTATATGTGAGTGTGCATGTGCATGTGAGTGCAGATGCCCTCTGAGGCCAGAAGGGGGCAGCAGATCCCTTGAAGATGAAGCTATGGGTGTTGTGAACTTCCATCATGGGTACTGGGAACCAAACTCAGGTCTTCTGCAAAAGCAGTATGTGTGTTTCACCAGAGCCAACTCTCCAGCCTTCCCCATCCAAGGCATGAGTTTAGGGACACTGTGAATCTAACCCATGACAGGCTCTACACCTTACCATCCGTGGCAGGGTTGGAACTTGGACCCTGCAGCCTCTGCACCATTGTCCACAGGGCTACTTGCTCTGCCATGATACAAGTGGCCTGTGTGACATGTATTGATTCCAACAATAACCTGCAGATTGTCAGGCAAGGCCAAGGAAACTCACTTCCCTTGTACCCTGTCTTGGTTAAGGTTATTATGGTAATGAAAAACCTTGACCAAAGCAGCTTGGGGAGGAGCAGGTTTATTAGGCTTCTGGTTCCTGAGGGAGAGTCCATAACACTGCAGAGGCATCGTGGCAGGAGCAGGAAGATGGCGGATCACATTTTCCTCTACACACAGGAAGCAGAGAGACAAAAAAGGGAAGTAGGGTAACGCTATAAAACTCAAAGCCTGCCCCCAGTGACATACTTCCTCCAGCAAGACGCTACCTCTTAAGAACATTCCACAACCTTGACGAACAGCGCCACCAACTGGAGACCAAGTGTTCAAACAGTTGAGCCTGTGGGAGACATTCCTCATCCACCCCTCCGTAGGCAGTTAAGGCCAGCATAGGTCTTGCATTGCCCTCCACTGAGCTTTTGGAGGGCAGGGATGCTAGTGGTGACTGACATGATCAAAGTCTAAAGCAGATCCCATTAAAACAAGAGCAGTAGCGTTGTCAAGACGATTCAGAGGGTACCACTGCTTGCTGCCAAGCCTGATGACCTGAGTTTAATCCCCAGGTACCACAAAATCAAAGGAGAGAAGCAGCCCCTACAGGTTGTCCTTCTGACTGCCACATTGGCCAACTGTATCATGTTACACCCTTCCCCCAGCTAAATAAGCAAGGAGAAAAGAGAGTGGTCCCTCCCAGCACACCACAATGCCAGTGAGCTGCAGCATTTGCATGCCTGCTGTGTGCACCTGAGGTCCAAACCAGCAGAAAGGGAATCAATAGCACAGCCACTTCTTTGTCTTCTGAATAGCATGGGAAGGATCTGAGCGGGGACACTGTATTCCCCTGTGCTTCTGTGCATAGGAATGTGGAGAGAACAGCCTTCGCGCCCCCACGGAGGTCCACAGGTGCTGTCAGCCTCCCTGGCCTCCACTCCAGGCCCACCCTGACGGGGTCCACCTGCGATACTGTCCTGGCGCACAGTCCTGGTGTTAGATTCCTTCCTGTGCCTGGGTAAGCTCTGATTACGTCTCCATCAGCTGGATCAACTGCAGAGCTATCTATGCAAACTAGCAGTTAAAATGCCATAAATAACTCAATTGGCCACTTCACAGGAAGGTTATTTCTATCCCGTACAAAAGGGCTTATGTAACTCCCATGCAGAGCAGCGGGGAGGAAGCTTCACGCTCTCCTCTCTGGGTGGACTCTCTGTGTGGAGTCAGCTCTGAGCTCTGGACACAGCTCAGAGGAACCCGAACTCCTCGTCACACCCCTTCCTCCACAGGGACTCCTCCAGCTACTGCTGAGAGGAACAAGCTAGCACGGAACACTCAGGCATAAATCAGCCACTTCCTGTCACCTCCCATGGTCCAGTTGGAGCCTCTGTCCTCCACGGTATCGGAGAGGGAGACTCACTGTGTGTCTGGTGCCAGCCATCTTTAGCAGGACTGTGCCTGCACTGATTTCTGCACATCCAGCAGATGGTGCTGACTGACAGCCAGGGCACAGCCATCTCCTTGTCTTGGTTGGTGCAAGTGACTTCGTGGCACGCTCCCGGCTTCCAAGAGGGCTGACGTTGGGGCTGTGAATCCTGCTCATCCCTGAAAGTCACCATTTTCACCGCCGTCAGCTTACCTCTTTCTTCACCCTCCCACCTGCCTCAGCTCTCTCCAAGGAGTGGAGACCACACTGCTGCTTTCTCAGACCTGAAGAGGCCATTTGCTCGCAGGCTCCCTACTCACCTGCCATGCGGTATGAACCCTAGTAGCTCTTGAACTTTCCGGCTTCATTCATGAGCCCACGGCAACCCTGACAGAAGGAGCCAGGAGCAAGTCCAACTGGTACCTCAACAAAGTCCACCCTCATCCTCAGAGTGCTTTGTGTGGGTCTCAGACACCCAGGGCTTCTCGGGTGACAGGGACTGACTCCCGTAAGTGACAATGCTTTAGAGCTCAGATAACAAGTCTATATGAACCAGAGGACACATGGGACCTGGGGACCCAGGACCAGTAACTCTACGAGAGGGCCCAGGAGGTGCTGGGACATGGTGTGGACCCCATCTCTGGGTGACACAGATGCTGGTACAAGCTCCACAGAGAGGGGCAGTGGCTCTGGAGAAAACTAAATTACTTAAGACAACAGTGTTCTTACCCCAGACCACATTAAGAATCCTGAATCACCACTGTGACAGTCAGCCCCCAGTCCCTTCTCTGAGCTGAAAACTTGGTTGCTGCACCCTGAAAGTACCTAAAGGAGCCTGCTATGGCTTGTGTGGGAGACGTCCCCAAACGTTCACGTCCTAGAAGTTTGAGCACCCAGGAAGCAGAATGAAAAGGTGACAGAGGCGGGGTCAAGGTATTAGTTCACGGGGGTCATTTAGAAGAGCATCTGTGGGCCCTCAAAAGAGAACGGTTCTTAAGAGTAAGGGCAACCCCTCCCTTCTGTAGTCTCCCGCTTTTCCTCTCCAACCCTCTCCATGTGTGACGTGATTCATCACCAGGTCCTCACCAGCCGCCATGGATTCCAAGCCCAGTCCAGCAGCCCTGGACCACGGCCCTCCCTCTCTGCATTGCTTTTGGCAGCCATGCTGTGGTTCAGCCTTCTTTCTCTGGCACTCCCTGACTACAGTGACTTCGTTTCTTCCCCCTCCTGGATCTCCTTCTCAGGCTCCTGCCTTCCGATGACAATTCATCACTCTGGATTTAAGAACTGTTTGCTTGCGGATTGCCCGTGTCATTCTCCCTGCATTATTTGCCTTTCAGCCTGAAGTTATCAGCCAGGTTCCAGAGACGGCCTCAGCCTTGCCTCCTTCAGGGCCTCCCAGGCCTGGGCTGTCAGTCTTCATTAGGTTTGCCCAGTCTGAGAAGTGCCTGGGTGGAGGAAATTCCCAGGCTGACTCTAATCCAGACATAGGCAAAACCTAAGAGCCCCTCTTTCTATGGAGGCCAAAGTATGGAGATGCAGCAAAGGACAGCTTTTGACATTGGAATTGCTGCCAGGATGAGTGGCTGGGGCCAGGGCTGCTTCCTCGGCCCTTAGAGGGAAGACTCCCTCAAGGAGGCTCTGCTCCTGTGAGCTCTTTCCTTCACACACACACACACACACACACACACACACACACACACACACACTCCTCATGGCTCTCACCGCTCTCTCCTTCACACACACACACACACACACACACACACACACACGCACACGTATGCAGCCCTTCCCATGGGGTACTGCCCTGAACTCCAGGAAGGAGGCCAATGTTGTGGCACAGTAGAATGAGAGCTAGCTTGAGTCCTGGACACTTCTGAGTGACGGTATGGAAGAATGATGGCATTCACACCCATTCAGACCACCTCTTCCTCCTCTTTCTCTTTCATCCTTAAACATCTCTTCATCCTTCCACGTCACTCAATGTGAAGTCCAGCTTCAGAATGCCACCATCAGTTAGCCCAACCACTGCCATTGGTGGGCATCTAATACCAGCACTACCACGAGCCCAGTTCACAAAGTCTTCCACTCAAGGGAACTCTTGTATGAGTACCAGTGTGTTCACCGCAGCCACAATGTACAGTTGTGAGCCTCTGAGACCTGGATCGCTTCCATGACTCCAGATAGCTCAGCATGGAACCCCAAGACACCTGCCTGAGAATTCTTGAGCTCCTAAACTGGCTCCTTAAGGTGCTGTGTTGCTGAGATACTGACTTCCCTAGCAGGACTTAGGAGCTGAGACCTTGCCTTCAAGGAGCTCTTCGGATAGATGGTGGTCCTCCTTCATCAGGACCATCTGAGACCCGAGGCTGTAAGATCATCCTCCTGCTTCTACCATCCCTTCCTGGGCTCTCCCATCCAAACCCAGTCAAAGCTGCCTCCACTACTGTCAGCTTGTCAACTTGATGCATCCAGAACCACCTAGGAGACACACTTCTGAACATGTATGTGGTGAGTTTCTCTATCACATTAAATGGGGTCCAAAGAAACAGTGAAATTGTAGGTGGCACCATTCCATGGGCTGGGGTCCCAGATAAATTGGAGAAAATGAGCTGAGCTCCAGCGCTCATCTGTCTCCACTTTCTGAAAGCAGATGCACTGTGACCAGCTGCCTCGTGCTTCTACGGACACCTCGCCTCCCACCAGGACATCCTGTATGACATAGCTGTGAGCCAAAGTAGATTCTTCCTCCACAGACTAGCTCCTGCCACTTCTGCTAGGCATTTTGTCAGTGAGAGAAGTGAGAGAAGCAGCCAATACTATTGCCGTGAGCTACATCACAGCCTCCACCTCTGCCCTCCAACTGGAACAAGACATTCTAGATACCTGGTCCTGAATTCCGGAAACTTCCCTTTTACCTGCCAGTCCTGGAGGCCCTCCAGAGGTGCCACAAAGGTCTTCACCTCCAAAAAGTTCTCAAAGATTGATACATATGTTCAGTCTCTGCCTCTTCTTACCCTCAGAAAAAGGCATGGAGGGCAGAAGACAAGGGGTCCTGGCTGTTCTTCCCCCACCACCTGATAAATGGGGACAGGAGCCTTGAGGGAGCCAGAAGTCTGTAGTTCCTTGGAAACTCCACCCTCCTTCCCAGGGCCTTAAGGATACTTGTGTCTCCAGCACACACCCACGTGGTCCACCTGAGGTCCCCACCTGTGACCTTTGCACATCTGTTTTTGCTTCTCTTGCACCCAAGCTCCTTCCCCTTGGGGCCTCCAGCCTTCTACCAACCATGTCTTTGGAGGAGGTGCCTGTGTGTGATTGGGGTGCAGGACTTGGCAGGGAATATCTATCTCTTCCACTGGGAGCAATGGTTTGGCTTTCAGTCGATCTGAGAACATGAGCTTTGCAGAGGCAGGAGCCAGACTCTAACTTCATTGGCCGAGGAGTCCAGAAGCTGTGCAAGATTATCAGAATTAGATAATGGTCTAACGGCACGTAGACTTAGTGGCAGTGGTCCAGGTGAGAGATTGGAGGTTCCCATGAGCCTTTGCAACTGGAGTGAGGAGTTCATAGACCTCGCCTGACAGTTGTTGGGGGAATGTCAGGGGGTGGGTAGGGTGGGACCTGAGCTCTTCTCTGTACCCACAGCTACTTGGTTGCCTACAGGACACAGCTGCTTCTGCAGATCATCACGGCCCAGCAGGAGACTCAATGCAGGCAGGAGGGTGAGCATGAGATCTTCCAGCCTTACCCTCTGTGAGCGAACAGGAGGAGGGTGAGGAGTTGAAACTCACAGGCAGTTCTGGAGAACTCCCTAACCCCAGGGATACCCCAATTCCTGTCTTCTTTTCTATCCTACTTACGGGAGGGAAGGGGGACATGGGATGGGCCAAGGAGGGATTCAAAACTTGCCAGCATCCAGTCACTCCCAGGAAGTGCCCTGTACTGCCTTCCTCTGCCCAGTGTTGTCAGGGAGGATGCTGCTTGGTGTGGCCTCCCTGGCTGGGGAAGGTGCCAGGTGAAGAAAGGGTTCTTATCAAAGTCAGCATTTTCCTTTGGAGGCTCTGAATTTCTCAACAGAAGTTCATTCCCCTGCAGAAGCATAAAAGCAACTAATCAAAAGTATCTGGGAAGCTAGGGGAATCCGCCAAGAGCAAGAAAGAATGGCCACTGGAGAGATGCACAGATAGACCACGAGTAGCCATTTTTTTTCATAAAATGGCTTACGCACATGTATGTATGGTGTGATAGCCTGTGCTTGCTCCAGCATGTGTGTGGCGGTCACGTGACAGCTGAGTGTCTGCTGGACTACATGCTTCAGGGTGGCTACTGCACAAGCTTCTAGGCTATTCTCTGTCTCTGCCTCCCACATCACGGTGTACCTGGTTTTCCCGCTGCGTCCACCCTACCCAGTTTGTATACGTTCCTGGCTTGTACTTTAAGCACTTTAACCCACTGAGCCATCTCCCCGGGCCTGGTCATGCTTTTATGTGAGAAAAACTAGCAAGATGGTGCGGGTGGGAAGTAGGGACACAGGAGGGCCAGCTGGGGGAGCTGGGTGGGCACAGTGCCACTACTCCAAAGCTATGGCCACCCTTCCAAGGACATAGAGGCCCAGGAAGGGGGGTTCCAGCACACTGGACCCTCTGGGGTGCAGAAGGACATTTGATGAGCCTCCTGGGTGCATCCCCAGAACTACAGCAGAAAACCAGGAAGGGGGAAAGGGAAGGGAAGGGAAGCTGAGGAGGAGGAAGGTAAGGCAGGGGGAGAGGACGAAGGTGAGGAGGGAAGGAAGGTGAGGTGGAGGAGGAGAAAAAGGAGGAGAGACCTAATGTTAGGTATTTTATAACAACCAAACATGATGGACTAGGACACTCCGCCACTTCTAATATTTAAAACATCTTCCAAGCGGTGGAATGTGTCTGACCCTATCGTGTATGAATCCTGGTCTATCATTTTTATCCCATTTCGAGATACACAGGCACCCAACGAGTCTCTCTGCTCTCTGTCACGCTTTAAATGACAAACAAGTCTATGGCAAGCCCTGTAGAGTACTCCTGGCTTGTCATTCCCCTTCCTCCGCATGTACCACCAGCCATTAACATTTTGCACACAATAGCAAAAACACGATCCCTCTGGAATTTATAGAGATGGCTATTTTAATCATCTTTTATGGTGTGTCTTAATTATATATCATTTTTAATGACAGTTGAAGAAATAAGTTATTTCAGCTGACACTTTTATGACCTATTTAATATCGCAGATCAGGGGTTTTATTGTATTGCATTCTGGGTGCTATACACAAACTCAGAGAGTGGAGGGAGAGTTGCCTGGTGGAGCCGCACGTGGTGGGGAGGGAGCAGGCTGCTCTTACTGCAGAATTCTTCCAGATTACATGGTGTACCCGGGGCTCTCATTTCTGGGTCTGTATAATAATTGTAATTTTACCACAAAAGCTGAGTGTTGGATAAAAACTTCACTTCAGGGGTAATTTAATTTAATATAAAAGCTCTGCCCGGGGTCAATGTTACAGAAAAACAGATCAGAGAGACAGTCTTCCACTTCTGACAAAGCCCCTCTCGCTCTCACAGATGACCTGCTATGTTCTGTGGAGCCAGGCAATATGATTTCTTAATATCACTTATGAACACAAGGGAAAAAGTAAAGGAAAAGACTCAAGTGTGTGGATGTTTGGTGTGCATGCGTGTGTGTGCGTGCATGTGTGTGTGTGCATGCGTGCATTTGTGTGTGCATGCATGTGTGTCTGTGTGTGTGCGCACGTGTGTGCATGTGTGTGTGCATGCATGTGTGTCTGTGTGTGTGCATGCATGCATGCACCCCCTCATATGCACAGGCACAAGCATACATAGGGGCAGGTGACCCCAAATTCATGTGTATGTGTGGAGGGCAGAGGACAACGTCAGGTGTCATGCTTTAAGCTGTCCACTTCTGTCCAGAACAGGGTCTCTCACTGGTCTGAAATTTGTCTACGAATCCATGCCAGTCAACCAGTGAGCCCAGGAGACCTGCTGGTCTCTGCCTCCCCAATGCTGCAATTACAAATGTGTGCTGCCTCACCTGGCTTTTCCTTGTTTGAGTATTGGAAACCAAACTCAGACCATTGCCTAGTTGAGCAGTGTCCCATCCCAGGGCTCATGAATCATCAAACCAATGATGTCCTGACCTCTTCTCAAAAGTTTTGAACATGAGACAGTTCTAAACAGGACTACCCCTTCCGGACCCCCTGCACAGAGCACGTTAGGGCTGAGCAGGACACACCGGAGCTGGCCATGTGGCTCCCTCCCACAGTACCGAATCCCAGGGCTCCACCCTTCTCAGTCTGTTGGATTTCTAAGGAAGGCAGCACCCAGGGTTGTCACAGGCTCTGAGCGGAGGAGGGTAACAAAGCTCATGGTTTCCCTGGTCATTTCTGCACTTACCATGTATGATGGCTATTCTAGGTTGTCACCACAACTATATTTGTAATTAATTAAAACCCGAATGCTGGGAACACCTGTGAGGGATTCCTTTTTCCTTAATTAGATCATTTGAAGTGGGAAGACCCACTTCTAATCTGGATGTTTGAGGTGGAAAGACACATCTTTAATCCAGATTCTAGGGTAGGAAGATCTACTTTTAATCTGGGCCACACCTCTGCTGTGCTGGCAGTCTTGGAAGAAGGAGGCCAGCACTCTCTTTGCTGCTTGCTCTTGCTAGCAAGTCCATTCCTTTACTGACATTAGAGCCTACTTCTTTGGGATCTGAAGACAGGCTGAGAAATCCAGCCACACAGATTGAACACCTACTGGATTCTTGGACCTTCTGTTAGAAGACAGCCATTGTTAGATTAGGGGGACCACCGCCTGTAAGTCACCCTAATAAGTTCTCTGTATACAGAGATTCCTTCTACAAATTCTGTTCCTCTAGAGAACTCTGACTTATCCTCCATGTTTCTCCCGCCAGGTCCTCTGCTTGCCGATGCAGTATGAATGCCACCATTAGCTTGCTGTCTCCTAGACACTGAGAATCCGGATGTGTGCTTCTGGCCAAGATCTCCTGAGGCCTCATATGGTGGCTGCCACCAGATAGGCCATGGTTGGGCCCAGATGCTGAACACACTCAGGGACCCCAAGTGCAAACGCAAGCAGAAGTTCTCAGCAAGGCCTACTAGACAGGAGGGGAGAGCTTGGCTATAAACAGGCCTGAGGCAGATAATCCTCACAGGAGGGTCCTGAAGAGGGGAAGTCAATGTGTCAGTGAGACCCACAGGAGCTGGATGTGCTGGTCACATCTGTGGCTATCCAGTGAGGGAGTGGCACAGATGGACATCCAGTGGCTTGTGGCTTTGCTGTGAGGTGTGAGAAGTTGGTGCCTCTAGGAGGCCTTCTCTTTCAGGAGCACAAGGCATGCATGTTCAGGAAATAGGCTGACTCAGTGTCTGGGGAAACCGCAGTCAAGGCATCAGGTTACACACCCCAGGATGGCAGCTATCGGCTGGCTCCTGCTACTTCTCCATCAGAAGCAGGAGGCAGCTTTCCACAGAGCTCCAAGGAGAAGGGTGTGATCCCACCCACAACAGCTTGTGCAAACATTTAAAAGCATGATGACTTGTCTCCAGAAGTGTGATACCATGTTTGTGCCTCCCTCCTGCGCTATAACCACCTTGACTTGCTGGGAGAGCTGTCTCAATGCTCCCATATCATGTACTGCGGGACCACGTGAGCCTGCCAAAGGCCGCTCCTCGGACAACCCCCCACGTCCTTTCTTTTTATTTATTTACTTTTATGGACATGATTGTTTTGCTTGCTTGTATGTCTATGCAGTACATGTGTGTTTAATGTCTACAGAGTCCTGAAGAGTGTCGGACCCCTTCAGACAGGAACTGCAGTCAGTTGTGAGCTGCCATGTGGGCGCTGGGAACTGAACTACAGTCCTCTGGAAGAACAACCAGCGTTCTTCACTGCCAAACTGTATGGTCAGTTTCCTTGGCCTCCCTCCTCCACACCCTTTCTTACTTCACAGCCAGGCTTGCAGGTGGCAATTGCCCACACAGGGCCAGAGATAAATTCAGCATTGTACCAAGGGGCAGAAAGAGCAGAACAGCCAGCACGGACTCAGTGCTCGGATGCCCTCTGCCTTCACGAACTCCTTCCCCTGCAGAGTCCGGAGGACGGTGAGAGGAAGATGCTCTAACCTCACTCCCCAACACCCCATCTCACCGAAACACCAGGATGGTGGTCTGCGAGCACCATGGGTTTGTTCTCCATATTCCAGAAAGCAAGTCTACATCTAGGCCCAGCAGTTTGGCCCCTGCGCCCCATGGTCAGTAGTCAACTCCCTGGCTCCAGACCCCTCACTTTCATTCTATGGATAGCCTTGAAGAAGCTTCTTAAACTGTGGGTTGTGACCCAAAATGGGGGTGTTGTGTGAGATTCAAAAACTTTGGCAATATTTTATTTTTTTAGTGATGTGTGTTTTCATTTTAGTGATATACATATACATACATACACATGTATACACAGAGACAAATATCATGCACGTGCATGTACACACACACACACACACACATGCACGCACGCACACACAGATGCAGTACCCTTTGATGGCATCAAATCCCTGGAGTTGGAGATACAGCTGGTTGAAAGTGGTCTGATGCTGGTGCTGGGAACCCACCCTGGGTGCTGGGAACGCAGCTTGGGTCCTGGGAACCCACCCTGGGTACTGGGAACACAGCTTGGGTCCTGGGAACCCACTGTGGGTCCTGGGAACCCACCCTGGGTCCTGGGAACGCAGCTTGGGTCCTGGGAACCCACCGTGGGTCCTGGGAACTCACCCTGGGTGCTGGGAATGCAGTTTGGGTCCTGGGAACCCACCCTGGGTGCTGGGAACGCAGCTTGGGTCCTGGAAACTCACCGTGGGTCCTGGGAACCCACCCTGTGTTGAAATAAGAGCAGCTGGGCTGCGTCCCCAGCACCCGGCCACCCACATGGCTAGCTTAGCTTATGCCCCGAAATAATTACACGGAAACTGTATTTTTTTAAACACTGTCTGGCCCCAATAGTTCCAGCTTTTTATTGGCTAGCTCTTACATATTGATCTAACCCATTTTTATTAATCTGTGTAGCCCACAAGCTGGCTTACCAGGAATGATCTTAACCTGCATCTGTCTGCAGTGGGACAATCATGGCGACTCCCTGACTCAGCTTCTTTCTC
>NW_004949136.1:389090-390308 GCF_000317375.1 Microtus ochrogaster | reverse complement strand
CTGGGTGCTGGGAACGCAGCTTGGGTCCTGGGAACCCACCGTGGGTCCTGGGAACCCACCCTGGGTGCTGGGAACGCAGCTTGGGTCCTGGGAACTCACCCTGGGTGCTGGGAATGCAGCTTGGGTCCTGGGAACCCACTGTGGGTCCTCTGCAAGAGAAACGCTGCTGGCTTTTAACTGTTGAGCCATTCCATCCAGCCCCACGACTTGAGTTAATTTTTAAACAGACATTCAGTGAATTTTGGTCTGTAATTATGATAGAATTTCCAACAATTTCCAAATTGACACTAGCTAAACTTTTGCACTTTTTGCTATGTATTTGAAGCAGCATTTGGGGTTTTGAAATCAAAATATCGACTCTGAAAAATGTCACAGTTGCTGCATCCTGCAGCCTCAAATATTCAGCCAAGGTTTAGTTCTTTATCTAAAAATAAACAAACACATTTGTCTCCACATGCAAATTCACTTTCCTCCTTTAATAAGACAGAAATTATGTGTACAACAAAAATTGTTTTTAAAATAAATATCCTTATGATATATTATCCATAAATGTTTTATTTATACATCTAATTTATTTATACACAGGCTTATGTAAAAATTTCTTAGGTAAAAAGTGTCCTGAAGTGGAGAAATGAAGAGAAACCCTGTTTCAGGTCTTGTGAATGTGGTCCTAACTTGATCTTCTCTGTGTTAGTTTTTCCTTGTTGTGACAAAATTCCCAGGGGTGGGGACAGCAGAGAAGGGAGGGTTCATTTTGGGTCACAGTCTCAGTGGTTTTGGTCCATGGCCTGCTGGCTCTGTTGCCTTTAGGCCTGTGAGACAGCAGAACATCGGAGCGAGAAGAAGGGCCTGGCAGGGCAGGGATGGATGCTCCATCAGGTACTTGTCCCATTGCTGTGACAAAGAACTTTCAGAAAGAGAACTTTAGCCTGGTTCATGGTTTGAGGATGCAGTACTACATAGAAAAGGCATGGCAGCTGGTGTATAAGGAATATGCTGGGAATCGTTTCTCCTCTTCAGACTGTCCACCATCATGGGATCAATGGCAAGGCTATCCTTCTGGAGGGCTGGTTGGTGGTCTCCTCTTCCTGGAGGCTGATCCATCTTGATGACTGAACTCCAGTCAACCCCATTAGGTCACCCTTGCTGGTATTTCTGACCCTCCCTGATGTGGGAGTGTCATATATCAATCTGTTGATTTCATTGGTTAAGCAATAA
>NW_004949136.1:382957-388495 GCF_000317375.1 Microtus ochrogaster | reverse complement strand
CTCCACTCTCTGGCTAGCACAGCCTTGGACCCTCAGACCTCCACACATTGCCTTACCCAACAACTAACAATTGCCATGTGGAGCTTAAATATGTTTTCTAGACTCCCCTTCCATGCTCTCCCTTGGAGTCTTGCCTGACGTCCACCTAATTCTACCTATCTCTGCACCCCCTTCTTCCTATGCTCTACCTCACATGGGACAGAGTGGTTGTGCTGGGTTACAAGTCAACACAAGTAGAGTGGCCATGTTGGGTCATAGATCAAGATCATGTTGTGAGTCCTCACAGAGTAGGGGCAGTCTTACTGTCATTGAGCCCATGAAAGGCAGGAGTATTTGCTAGGTCATGAGCAAGATCCTGCCCTCCAGTCCTCAGAGTTCACAGCTCTCTGTCCATGCCCCCCCCCGTGCTGTTTCCATGGCTACTGGAGCTTCTCCACTCTGACCTCCCTATCCCACTTCCCATTCCTCCTTATGGGCATTGGAGTCTGCTTATCCATTCATTTATGGATGGGTATCTGGGGCATTCTAGAGTCAAGCTCTTACAGAGAAAGCTGTGTCTTTGAGCAGCCAGATGTTTCTTGTTCTCATGCCTAGGAGTACAACAGCTAGATCCCGGGACACGGCCTCATGGGAGTCTAGGGAACTGCCAAAATGGCTCACAAAGTGAGCTCAACATTTCACACCCTACATCACTGTAAGGGTTCCAGTTCTCACATCCGTTCCACCATGGTACAGCCAGCCCTCTTGATCTGGGCCTTACTCATTTGGAGTCCAACGGGGGACCTGCCATTTTCTCTAATTTCCACGAGAGACAGCAATAAGCATCTCATTGTGTGCTATCTGTTGTCACCTGTGCAGGTCACCAGACAACAGTGTAGCTATCTGTTGTCACCTGTGCAGGTCACCAGACAACAGTGTAGCTATCTGCTGTCACCCGTGCAGGTCACTAGACAACAGTGTAGCTAACCCCACCCTGCCCTACCCTAAGGAACAGTCCTGTTAGGTTTCCTTACCCCACTTCATCCTTGGTGCTTCTTAGCTGTTCTATCCACAGACTCCCACACCCCCCTGCCCAGCTCCCTGCTCTTTAGCTCTAAATTCCCTCCGGCCCACGAACTTCTCTCCCTGACTGTAACAGCTCATTTGCAAAGGTTCCTGCACCCATCCATCACGTGGTCCTGAGCAAAGCTCCCACACAGGGACCATGGATGTACTCCTCCCTGGTACCCACACAAGCCTTTGCCTTTTTTTCTTTCCACTGGGTCATTCTTGTATTGGTCTTTGGAAGCTCATCATAAATTCTAGAAAGAAGCCCTTTATCAAATATATAATTTTCAAATGTTTCCTTCCAGCCTGTGACTTATCTTTAATTCTCTCAGCAATAGCTTGCAAAGGGAAGAAATTTTTAATTTTAATGGAGGCCAACTTATCAACTCACTCCATTACCGAAGTGCTAGGAGTGCCATATCTAAGAAGTCTTTGTCTGATCCAAACTCCTCTGTGTTCTCAGCAGACGTTTTACAGTCTGAGGTTTTAGGTTTAAGTCCATGATCAATTTTTAGTTAATTCTTCTGTTTGGTCCCAGGCATTAGTCCAAATCGATTTTATTTCTCATGGATATCCTATTGGCTCTAGCCACACATTTGAAAATGAATCCATTTTGCATCGAATTACCAATGCACCTTTATCAAGAGCTAGCCTTCCAGGGCAGCAAGAAAGCTTGGTGGGTCAAGGTGCTTGCTTCCCACCCTGACGACCTGAGTTCAGCTCCGCATACAAGCTTTCTGAGCTCCTGAAACCAGGGAACAAACATGTCTTCCAATTCCTTTCTTCTCAATCCAAGTGGTTTAGACTGTTTTGTGTCCTCTGCACCTTTCATGTGTATTCTAGAACCAATCTGACAAGTTACCAAAAGAAGAAAAGACTCTCGGGGGTTAGCCTGGCATCTCTGCTCTGAGAAAACCCATCTTGAAATACTTCTTCATCCTGCAGTGACAGTCACAGAGGCTGCATGGGTCTGTTCTAGGCCTTCTGTATAGATGCTATGGTTGTGCAGCTGGGTGTTTTGTGAGGCTCCTAACAGTGGAAGTAGGGGTGTCTCTCACCCTTTTGTCTCCTCTTGAGACCTTTTCCTCCCTACTGGGTTGCCTTGTGCAGCCTTGATGTGAGGGTTTGTGTCCAGTCTTATGTGCACTTGCTACGCTGTGCTTGGTTGCTATCCCTGGGGACCTACTCCTCTCTGAAGGGAGGGGAATATGCAGTTGGATGCACTGTGTGAGAGAAGAATACACTTTAAAAATTGTCTTAGGAAAGAAGAAAATGGATTTTTCCTTCACACAATATATCCTGGTTATGGTTTCCCATCCCTCTGTTCCTCCCCGTTCCTTCCCACCTTCCCTCCCATCTGGGGTCACCCCCTTTCTATCTCTAATTAGAGCACAAACAAGTTTCCAAGGGATAATACTACACTGTACTATACTATACTGATAAAACAACTAACACATTGGAATTGGAAAAAGTAGACAGAAGTCTGAAAATATTAATTATTGTCAACGGCGAGCAATGAATTCCCACTCATTTATGTCTTTTCAAATTTCTGCCTGCCTCTTTCTGTACTTTTCAGCCACATGCCTTTAAAAACTTGGGCAACTTTCCTCTGACGTACAGATACATTTTGTGCCTTTACGGCTGACGTTTTAATCTATGTCCAGCTTCCATTGTTTATTGATCACAAAATGAAATACAGCAAAAGTTTCAATTACTTTTCATTTTGACAATAGGACACTTGAATAGAGTTCAGCTTCCCACACTGCCCCCCTCATCCCCTCCCACTACCACCAACTCCTTTTGTTTTAGTTAGGGTTTCTGTTGCTGTGAGGAGACACCATGACCATGGCAACTTTCCTAAAGGAAACATTTAGCTGGGGTGGCTCTCTTAGAGTTTCAGGGGTTCCGTCCACTGTCATCATGACGGGGGGCGTGGCGCCATGCAGGCAGACGTGTGCTGCTGGAGCTGAGAGTGCTACATCCTGCAAGCAACAGGAAGTCAACTGACACACTGGGGGAGTGGTGGTATTCCACATATAAAAAAACTTCAAAAGTCATCCCCATAGTGACACGCTTCCTCCAACAAGGCCACACCCATCTAAAAAGCCACACCTCCTAATAGTGCCATGCTCTGTGCGCTTATGGGTGCCAACTACACAATTACATTCAAGCTACCATACCTTCTTCCCAACTGGTCACCTCCTTACCATCATATTCCTTTTTTCTTTCCTTCCTTCCCTCTCTTTATCTCTTCCCCACCCCCTCCCCCTCCCTCTCTCCTCCCTCTCACAGAACCCATGCAGGTGGTCACAGTTGTTGATTGTAAATGTCACACCACATCGGAAGACAATGTCCCATCATCCTTTAGCTTCTATTTTCCTTATGTCCCTTCTTCTGTAATGCTCTCTGGGCCTTGGAGGAGCTGACCTGAATGTCTGACTTAACAAGTAATATGTTCCTGCTTTGACCATTGTCCACTGGGGGAAAAAAAGAGACTTTCTGACCAAGGCTAAGAGCAACACTAATATATGGGTATAAATATAAATATTTAAAAAGCAGTTTAACTGTCTGTTCATTTGGCGGAATATCAGTAGCAGTTTCCCCTTAGGGTCTCTGACCTCCCTAGCCATAGACTTTTGTTGGATTCTACAGTGTCATGCATGTTTCCCTTCCCATGGATGCCACCATCACACCCGTGGGTCTCTCCTGCCAGGAAGCCCAGTATTGTAGCATCCAGAGTCTACAGTTGTTATGCTCACTGAGGATGTCCCTCCCATGACAGCCTGCATAGCATCTTCCAGTGCCACGGAGAAGCCAATGAGGAAGGTGCTTTGTGCTCTGTTCCAATGCAGCGTCTCTGTGTCCTGCGTTCACTGTGTGTGGCATCTTCAGCTTAGTGAGCATGCAAGCAATGACAACGCCTGCATTATTTTGAGAGCTCCTTGTTGGGAGGTATTACACACCTGGCTCTGGGATTTTGGTTTGAAAATCGATGGCTTCTTGGAGCAACGTTAACCACCCATGAAGAGAATGTCTGTTTAATCTCCTTTTTATTAATAGCATATGTTTTATCTGGCTGATGGAGTAGGAGGCTTCTTTACAGCTTCGACCAGCCCTCTCCCTCGCCCCACAGGAGAATGGGTAATATTATATTACATTGAGTAAAGTGAGCCAGCTCAGAAAGACAAACACTGTATGTTTTCTCTCTCATATGAGGGCCCTAGACTGAAATTTTTAGACAGGTGTGTTTAAGATGGAATGAGTGTGAGCAGAGTGAGCAGAGCTCAGAGAGGAAGAAAAGAGCAGTGCATGTGTGGAGGAGGGCAGCTGCAAGTGTGGTCAGAAAACACACACTGGGGAACAGGAACAGGGGGCACGAGGGGAATGGTTTAAAGGGAGTGGAGGCAGGGGGATGGAAAGGTTTGCACAGCCATCTACCTCTTTTACTTTACTGAAATCACTTATTATTCATCTAATAGTTTCTTGTGGATTCTGCTGGATTTCTGTGCAGCCTGCCTGTGAACACGCTCATGTTAACCTTTTTGGAACTTGAATTCTGTTATGCCATTTTTTTTTGTTGTTCTATTGCAAGGACAAGACCATGCAAAGGACAGGTGGCAGGCAGGGCATGCATCCTGGCCTTGCCATTACTGCAAATGGCGGCCTGTAAGCTTTCGCCCTTCAATACAATGCCAGCTGTAAGCTTGTCATGGTACCTTAGTCAGCCTTGATTGTCAACTCGACACCATCTAGAGTCCTCTGGCGGGGAAAGTCTCAACTGAGGGATTGCCTGGATCCTACCGGCCTTTGGGGATGTGTGTGTGGGTTGCCCTGGGCCCACTGAGTCAGCAGTGTTCCTCCATGGTTTCTGTTTCAGTTACTGCCTGAATAAATTGAGTTCCTGCCCCGAGATCCTCACCGACAGACCATGATCTGGAAGTTAAGCCCACTAAGTCTGTCTGTACCCAGGTGTGCTCAGGCAAGGGCATTTTATCACAGCAGCAGAAAGCAAGCCAGGACACATGAACACCCTTGACACGGTCTTTCTGATTCTCACAGACGCTGTTCCTAGAGGGGACTAAACACACCAGTGTGTCTGTGTATGTTAGTGTGTCTGTCTGTCTGTGTGTGTGTCTGTCTGTGTGTCTATGTATGTGTATCTATGTGTGTGTGTGTCTATGTGTCTGTGTTATGTGTGTGTCTGTATATATTAGTGTATCTCTGAGTCTGTGTGTGTCTATGTGTGTGTGTGTCTATATGTCTGTGTATGTGTTATGTGTGTGTCTGTGTCTGTATGTCTCTGTGTGTTTGTGTGTATCTGCCTGTGTATGTCTCTGTGTGTATGTCTGTGTGTCTGCCTATGTGTGCCTGTCTCTGTGTGTGTCTGTGTATGTTTGTCAGTGTATGTCTGTATGTGTCTATGTTTCTGCCTGTGTGTGTATTTGTGTGTCTGTGTGTCTGCCTTGTGTGTGTATGTGTCTGCCTGTGTGT
>NW_004949136.1:373753-382756 GCF_000317375.1 Microtus ochrogaster | reverse complement strand
TGTGTGTCTTGTGTGTCTGCCTGTGTGTGTATCTGTGTGTCCATGTCTGTGTGTGTATGAACAAGGCAAAGCTGACTGCATGCCCTAGCACCTCCTTCAGAGCTCTCATACTCTAGCCTGTTCCTCTGCTACCCTTCAGCAGCCCAGGTCTGGGCACCAGCTGCCAGGCTGTATATGTTGAAGGCAGCCACAGGAAACAGACATCAGGAGGTGAGGACAAGTGTGTGAACGCCAAGCTTTCCTACCTCTGAGAAGCAGAGATCAGTAGAATCATTGGGTTTATGGTGGGGAGGGCAGGAGAGTCCCTCCTCCTCTGCACAGGGCTCATGAGGCTCTTTGCCAAGGCCCAGAACCCAAGTCAAAGAAAAGGAAAGTATAGGCGCTTCATTAGGTTGGTAGAAACATGGGAACCTCCACAGGACAGTGAAATCAAAGAGCTGACCAAAGCAAGAACATGTGGAAGAGGGTATAAAAGCTAGTGGCGATGCGGTCAACATAAGGCGTGTTCATCCAGGCCTGCTGCAGCCCCCGGTACCAGTCTCTGGTGATGAAGCTGCTTCCAGATCAGGAGTAGGAGGGCCCCCTCCCCCACCGGGTCCTCACAGCTTTTCCTGCCGATTGGAAAAGACAGAACAGCGTGTCTACAGCTTCCTCTCCCCGAGTGACTTCCTCTTCAGATAAGCAATGCAGGGGTTGGTCCTGCTTTGACTGACAAGTCTTCAACTCCTTCAGATGTTGTCATTTTGTGTTCCCTCACTAGCTCCGCCACACAGGTGAAGAGACTAAGCCAGACTGGGATCACATCTACCTCTTGCGACCCAAACACCTGATATAACCCATGTTTTAGCTCATGGCTTCAGTGATGTCAGCCGTCATCAGACAGAACAGCCTTCGTCACAGTGACTTGGAAGCAGAGAGGTGAACACAGATAGGGAGACACCCTTGGGGACACACCACCAAGGGCCTGCCTTCTCAAGCCACACCTCACCTCACCCCGTTCACCCCTCGCAGTAAAGACATCTCATGGGGAATCAGTCAAAGGATTATTCATCAGCCAGAGGCTCCTGGATCTAACTATCTGTGGGCACACCTCCACAGACACACCCAGACGTATCCTATATGCTTTTGCATCTCCCTGTGATGTTCTCAACCCAATCAAAGCATTAAGCCTCTTCCTACGCAGTTTCAGGGACAGGGCTTCAACGCAGGCCTTGCACTTGGGACCAGTAACACACAGTCTGCAGCTTAGTGCTTAGCGCTTGTGCACTCGGGTCTGCAAGGCGAGAGAAGGAGCTCCCGTGAGCGTGGGACGGCCTGTTCGGCCATTTTCCCTGAGTTGCCGTTCTGCTTGTGACCACATAAGCCCTCTCAGTTTCCCCAAAGTGACATCAATCTACCTGTGGGCAACCGCTCCGGGAGCCCCTCACCCCCTCCCCGTCGCCCACAAAGAGCTTTGTTTCAGCTTTGCAATTGATCTCTGTTTGGGATGCATTCATATTGTCAGAACGACAACCGCACCGTCAGAAAATTCCTAGCCGTTTAGACTTGTTCGAAGTTGTGTTCTCAGCGACTCCCGTGGCTTTTAAATCATTATCCGCCGACCACTGGAAGGGTTTAATTGACTTCTCAAGCATAGCCCTCCATAAATATCCACTAAGTAGATCCTCTCTGGTGAAGTCTGGTTCTCGCTGACATTGTCATCGTGTGCCACTAGTTCTGGCGCCTCTCACCTGAGCGTGATGGTCCTGCTTACATGGCTGTGATGAGCCTGGAGAGAAGAGGCTGTCCCGCTGTCCTGTCGGGGGCAGCTAGTGTCTACCTGGGCTGCCTGAGTGTTCTTGCTCTCAGATTTGTCTTTTGAGTGTGTCCTGTCTGAATGTGGATTAAAATTCAACTCTTATCTTCAAGGGACTGCCCCACCCCATTTCCATGTGCACTTTTCCTTCTGGGATCATCAGAAGCTCAGCCATGTAGATCTGAGGCCAAAGGTCAGGAGACTCCACCCACCCAGGGTGAGCTCTTACTTGTGGCTCCAGTTCCACCAGTAGGATTTCTCAGGTGTACTAGAACACCTGCTCACTGAATAAGTCCTTCCCTTGAGAGAGAGAGAGACAGAGACAGAGACAGAGAGAGAGAGAGAGAGAGAGAGAATATGCCTGCATGATTATGTGCTTGGATGTGGTGATATTTTGTTTGGGCTGTAACAGATAAAGCTTGCCTGAGGATCAGAGTGTGGAGAGAGCCACTAGTTAGCCATAGAGGCCAGGCAATGGTGGTACACACCTTTAAGTCCAGCACCGAGACAGAGGCAAATGGATCTCTGTGAGTTCAAGGCCACCCTGGGCTACACGAGATTGAATCAGTTTAAAAGAGAAACAGAACCAAGCAGTGGTGGCTCACTCCTTTAAGCCTGGCACTAAGGAGGTGGAGATGGGAAGTGATTATGGCTGGGTGTGGAGAAGATTATAAGGCAGCAGGAGACATGTTTGTGTGTATGTAGACATGCATTTGCATGCACACATGTTGGTATGTTGGAGGTATGAGTGCATGGGCATTTGTGAGTGGGGCCTGTATTTGTGTACATGAACATATATGTGTGAACACATGTGAGTATTGAAGCATGTGTGTACGTGTGTGCACGAGCACATGTGGACATGTATCTGTAAAGCCAGAAGTGTGCTCAAGGCACATGGCACATGTGCATGTGAAAGTGTGTGTGTGTGTTTGTGTGTGTGTGTGTGTGTGTGTATCAGTTGCACCAGTGAGGCCAGCTGCTGCCCAACTAAACCAGGACTGGAACGCTCACATTTCTCAAGAGCAGGCTGACCTTTGGATTCTATTTGGACTTTCTCACACACCATTTGGATAATGATTTTGGCTCTTTTAATAAATGGACAATAAAACCAACGTTGAGGGGCTAAATGAAATGCCTTTGATGATCCGACAATTTACAGCTGTCTCTAAACAGCAGTGATGCCCCGGATGAGAGCTATTTGGGAAAGAGAGCCTCTGTCGAGATGATCTCGAATGATTACGGCGTCTGAGCACCCTGACAATGCCTCTCAACGTCCCTCTAAATGCCTGTGTTATGATTATGGCTCCTGTCATTAGGGTCATTAGCATTGTCTCGTCTGGAGAACCATCCCAAGGGACAGAAGATTGTTAGGAAGAAATTGTTCTATGATGCCTCCCTGAGAATGGGGCCTGACAGCCCAGCAGTGAGAGACAGGGGCTGACTAGAATAGATTTAAATTCCCAGTCTCCTTGGGAGACTGATGCATAGCTCAGGTAGATGTCACTATCCAGACTGAAGTGAGGCCTGGCAGGAGGAAGCAGAGGCCGGTGGTCAGGAAGGCACAGGCCAGCAGGGAGCCTCGGTACTTGGAGCATGCATGGATTTTGGCTCAGGTAAGAATCCCCCAGGGTACTGCTCCACTCTTACTGAACCTGCCAGGCCACAGCCCATCCAGGGAGCCCACAGTTGCAGGGCTTGGATTCTTTCCCATTGCTCTGGCTAAATGCCTGACCAAAGCAGCTCAAGCAAGGAAGGAAGGAGGGGTTTGCAATGGAAGCCCTCGGCACAGCAGTCCGTCCACCATGGCTAGGAAGGTGTGACGGCTGCATCCTGAGGCATCCGGTTATCCTGCATCTGTTGTCCGGAGCCAGCAGTGATTAATGCTGGTGCTCAGCTCGCTTTTCTTTCAGCCCAGGACCCTAGCCCGTGAAACTGCCAACCACATTCAGGGCAGATAATTCCTCCTCAGCTAAACTTCTCTAGAAACACTCTGGCACACATACCAAGAGGTGTACCTCCTAGGTGCCACTAAATCTCATCAGGTTGCCTGCCAAAATGAGCCATCACACCGACATTTGGTCATCGAGTGTTCTACAAAACGCTTGAATAGAAGGCGGCACCGAGTTGGGCTTCACAACATGAGTACAGCCAGTTGCCTGAGCTCAGAAGGTCACTAGATTGGAAGACAGGCATATAGCACATACAGCAGTGGACCTGCCTTGGGTTTCCCTCAGGCTTTGGTAACTGCCTGTGGGTTTCTTGGTCAAGGCAGATGTGCCCTGGGTCTTCTTACACCAGCCCAGCACAGTAGCTGCCCAAGTGACCATGCTGGTTTTGCTCATGAAGATGAGCATGCTTAGACTAAGCTACATACATTTCAGGGCCACCGTTCCAGGTGTGGTAGGGCCTAGGCAGGTCGCTCTATAGCCGAATTTCTAGCACTATCATCTGCTTCCGTGTGCTGAGCCAAGACCTCTCTGCATTGACACGCTGACAGCTGCCTATCAACGAGTTCACCCACAAAACCCATCCCGGGAGTCAGACTCCAGGCGCGAGGCAAAATGGTGCTCCCCCCAGAATGGCTTAGCTGGGAGTGGGGGGACAACAGATTTATTTACTCCCCGGAGCCATGTGCAGTTCCAGGGAGGGTGCCACAGGGGACATGCATGACAAGTCCCCATCAGCACTTGTCTCCCTGTCACCTCCCTGGCAGCCCCAGCTCCCTGACAACCTCATTTGCATATTTAGCCCAACTCCCTCACAACCTCACTTCACTCCAGGGCAGATGCTGCAGCCAGGGAGTCTGAAGCAAACTCCTGGTGCAAATGACAGGCAGGACATAAACAGCCAGGTCCTCACAGTGACCCTGAGGCCTTAAGGATGACAGCAGTGGAGGGCTAGAACAGGGACGTGTGGAGGGTCGCCTCTGCCACTCTCAATGGTCTCCAGACCTCCAGCTTCACTGATCTCATCCTCAGACACAAAAGGGCTTCCAAGTTCTAGCAGACTCGTGCATAGGTAAGCAGCCCTGGGATCCTCTCCTGCCACTGGAGATAGGCTGGCTCTGACTCAGCGCACAAGAGTGCCTGCTACCACACGCAGCTCTGTGCTCTCGGTGCCAAGGCACCCCAGGCTGGCTCCTCAGACGCAAAGATGAGAGAGATCTTTCCTTCTCCCAAACTGACTCCCAAACTGACTCCCAAACTGAACTGAGCACAGTGTTTTGTAAAGAATCTAAGTTATCTGCTTTGTGTGACACGGTGTCATCAGAAAACAGACTGGTGCACTTGGCTTTGGAGGTAACCTTGGAAAGTCATTGCACTGGTAAACAAGGTCACTGGCTCAGGATGGCGCCTCCCCAATGCTTGGCTTCACCCTCTTCCCTGCGTGAGTAAAGGACGCTGGCTAGCAAAGTGATCACTGTTTACACAGTGATTGACTGTCATCAGCACAGGGTCAGGAGCCCAGAGGCCACTCCCTGCCTTCCAGAGCTGGAGGAGAAGATGGCAAGTCCCACAGCACGAAACACACTCAGAACTAAGAAGCCATGGGGCACTGGGAGGGCAGAATGAGGTTTTGAGTTCAACATATTCTCTAATGCACTTTTGGACAGAAAAATTAATATATATCCACAGAGGACTTCTCGGTGTTTATGTTGGAACAGGAGTGCAGCCCTCGGGACTGGCTCAGCTCCTGGTTGACTTTGGAAGACCTGCTCCAGCAAGGTCACTCATTCTGATGCCTGCCATCCATCAAGAACAGAGGAGCTTGGTGACAAAAGTGGGTATCTTAGCATCTGTGTTGTGCCAGCCTGTGCTCTGCACACAGATCAGGCTGTGAGATTCATCTTCGTGGTAAGAGTCCTGGCAAGAAGAGGGCGCTGTCACCACCAGGGTAAGCAGATGGGTAAACTGAGACTTACAGAGGTTTCATGATTGGCCTCAAGTTCCACAGCTACCGAGTGGGCCTCCACCTACCTTCACAGCCCCCACCCTATGGATGTGGTCACCAGTGGCTGTGGAGAAGCTGGTGGGAACCCCAGAGGGCCCAGGACAGAAGGGGGTCCTGAGAAAGTGGCTGAATAGAAATGAGCCTTTCCCTAAAAGATGTCCTCATTCCCACTTCTAACTCCTGTCAATAGACCATGTAAAATGGCAAAAGAGACTTTGAAGACCTCATTACGGACCTTCACACAGGAGAGTCTTTTGGCTTTCCCAAGTGAGCCCAATGCAATACTTGAATCCCCAGGACACATGGGGACCAGTCCTGGAGAGATGGAAAGATGCTATCATGAGAGCCAAAGAGAGGTGGCTTCTGGGAGGTACAGATGGCAAAACCCTTCACACTTTAGTATGGGTGCTATGACAGGTACCACAGCTGCAGACTGCAGACAGTTCTGGAGACTCAGAAGCCCCCTGCTCTAGGCATCAGTGAATCTGCCATCTGGCAAGAAGCCTCTTCCCTGGAGCTAGCATCTTCTTGCTGCATCCTCACATATGAGTGAAGGGTTGCCCCTGGATAAGAGCTTAAATCCCATTAGAAGGACCCCCACAGTTGTGACCTCACTTCCCAACACTCCCACCTTGGGTGTAGGTCTCAGCACATGAATTTTGGGAAGATGCATCCAGACCATTACGTCTTCCCAGAGACGCTGGAAGGATGGAAGCCCTTCCCACTCTTGACAATGCCCAGCAAGACTATTTCAGACTGTTGAGCCCAGAACTGCAAGAACCATGCATCTCTTCCATTTAAAGGATGCAGAATGGAGGCAGCTTGTTTCAGTAGTTGGGAGAAGTTTGAGAGTACAGTGTCAGAGGGATGGAGCATGGGCTAGCCTGAGCTCTTCCTAGATGCAGGCCCACCGAGAGGGGGAATGGGTTTCACTGAAAGTGTCGGCATACCACTGACACCAGATGCGTGAAGGGTGAGATGTGAGGGAGACAAGGGCATGGCGGGGCATCCTGGTAGTTGTGTCCCTATTGATCAGAATGCCCATCTGTGCTGAACCAACCTTGAAGCCGCAGTCAGAGTGTTCCCAAGATCAGAAACCCAGGTCCTGCGGCACTCTCCCTCCTGTGCTAATGAAACATCTGCATCTTCCAAAGACCCGGTCTCATTAAAGCATCTTACACCATGGTTTTGACACCCCTGTGGGCTTTTCTAGAAGATCGTGGGGAGGGAGATAGACCGTCAAAGGAAGATCTGATCCACTACTGTTTGGAAAATGAGTCACCTTCCTCACGAATCCATGCATCTGATAAACATTTACAAAATCTCCTTAAAAGTCCACACCGCCACCACCACCCCCAGGCTGCTAGCCCCCACTTCTTCACTCAGCTTAGATGTGCTGCTTTGCTAGATAAACTCTGTTTAAACTGTCTGTGTTTCTCACCAGCATTTTTTCCCTTTAGAAGACAGAAACACAGAGACACATCCTCTCCCTGGAGCAGCAGGCACAAACTACTAGGAGCTGTAATGACCAGTCTGTCACCTTTTCCAGCGGCCACCCTGATCCAAGCCTGACCAGGAGTATAAGGAGCCCTGCCTTGGACCCCTGGGAGCAGCTCCTGGTAGGAGGTTAACAAGGCAGAAGGCCAGGAACAGGAGGAGAACCTAAGGGGCTTCCTAGAGATGAAGATGTCTCAGACTCAGGATGGAAAGGGAGCACTGGGAGAGCCGGCTGGGGAAGCCCACACTACTGGGGAGGGAACAGGCTCTTGAGGAGAGAGGAGGAAATCGTCCTCGAAAGGTCAAGCGTTTCCTCTCACTTTGTGAGGCCCAAGGTTTTTGATTTCTCGGTGGACGGCTAATTCACTTCCAGGCGGCCTTCTGCGCTTTGAATTCCCACCAAGAGACTTGAGCGGTGATTTCAATTTGTGTTTGCATTAATGTCAGGCTCAGGAGACTTTCCAGTCTAGGCAGTCCATCCAGGAGAGCTAATGTCCCTTGGCTGACATTAGCTTGGTAGACAGGCTACCAAGAACGCGGTAAAAGTTCCGCTGTCTCTAGAGGAGCAAAGAGTCTCTCAGGGTCCACGCTCATTCTAGGGGCACAGGACGGGCTCTTTGGGAGAGTCAAGTCCATTAGAATCTGGAGTCTAATTCTGTTCCTGGGAAGCAGGAGTCTACAGGGACCAGAAAGGAACACTGGTAGAGATGAGGTCTTCAGTACCTGCCCAGAAGTCAAACCCGGAGAAGGGCAAGTGGCAGGAGACAGGAAACCCAAGAGAGGCCTGGGAGGGTTCCAACAAGGTCAGAGCTCTGCTTTATGACTATCTGCTAGGCCCACCTTGTCACTGCAGAAGGGGGCAAGTACATAGCCTGGAAAATCACCTGTGGGAAGCCTGGGTTGACATGCCCTTACGTTGCTGCTTAGCTGACTGCACTTCCCAGGACCCTTGCAGCCAGATACCCAGACTTCAAAGGATAACAGGGCAGATGCCAGCAGACAGAGGAGCATCTCCAGGCTAGTGGTGGTGGTGGCTCCTTTGTCAGGTCTCCTCTGCTTTCCAGCTGGGGTCCATGGTCTCAGCCTCGCCACATTCCTTCAGGAAAGCCATCTTGGAATTGTTCAGCAGCAACAGAGAGCCAATCCAAGGACAGAAGTATAAGCGCCCTGCACTGTCCTTGGCACGCTCAGTACTGTCCTTGGCACACTCACTCTGAGCAGATCCCGGTGCTCTCTTCCCAGCTCCATATTTGTGAATTCACAGAGTTCCCGTGAAGGTGTCAGAGGTCTCCCAGATTTGGGGGCCATATTCTCTGCCATAAAGGCTATACCATGATGGCTGCCCTGCTTGATTGTCAGCTGGGAGTTTGGGGGTAGGGCTAAAAAAGGAAGATAAATGGCTAGGGAGGCAGCCTCATTACCATGTGACATTTAAGGATAATTTATATCCAGTGTCATGCCACTTCTCACTGAGGAAGCCACTCTGTCGGTCCACTCCGTCTCAGCTGCTCCCATGACTGTGTCAAGAGAATGAAAATAGATGGAGGAGCCATCTTGGTTCTCTCCCAATTTTTATCATTGTTTATTGATGCAGGTGAAGAATGCTACACAGTCGATTGCTCACAGGTCCTGACAGGGGTGGAGCCAGGGCTGGGGAGGGGTCCTTACAGGGGTGGAGCAGGGCTGGGGGGGTCCTTACAGGGGTGGAGCCAGGGCTGGGGGGGTCCTGACAGGGGTGGAGCCAGGGCTGGGGGGGTCCT
>NW_004949136.1:365495-373248 GCF_000317375.1 Microtus ochrogaster | reverse complement strand
GAGCCAGGGCAGGTGAGAGGATTCCTGCCTTCCTCCCTCCCCCCTGCACTCCCAATCCTCACCCCTATCCCTCACTCCAGCACTTTTAGAAGAAGGTCAGAAGGGAAGTGTGTCCACTGACCTGGGAGATGGCGAGAGGTCATCTTCCTCAGTGTCTCACCAGGTCTGTGCCACCTTCCCCCAGAGCTGCAGGTGGGATCCCAACTCACAGCGAAGCCATTTCTAAGAAAGCACAGCCAGGCTCGCAGCCCCAGCTGAGCTCCCATGCGCTCTGGAAAGTTGTCTGGGGTTCCCCTCCTGCCTGCATGTTCAGACTAAGGATGTGAGCTCCAAGCTGCTTGTCAGCTCCCTGAGTGTCCCAGATGCAGCTCCGGATAAGGCTCGAATTAAATTCGTGTGTTCCCCCCCTCTACCTGATCGATGCTGGGAGGCCATGGTCACATAAGGACCCTATGCGGGAGGGACACAAAGCACGCAACCCCACAGAGGACCTGCATGGCACACGGTAGGGCATTGCGCTCAGAGGACCTGGGGCTCTGTGTTTAAAGCTGGGGTCCCAAGCCAGCACCGCCAGGGGCGCCCTCACTTTTCTAACCAGCATCACCACGCTGCCATCTGTTGAGAGGCTGTGGAGTCGATCAGCTTCCAAAGCCTGGAGGTTACAAGTTCAGACCATATTGCCAGCCTTGTGGTCCCCACTAAAGCACACCAGGTTAGACCATTCATCTGCGGTGGCGTCTCCAGTCAGAGTATCCCTCTGTTGTGGTGTGTCCGACAGGTACTGCTGATTCCGTCCCTTCTGCCAGGCGGCCACTCCAGCTCTCGCAGAGCTGAGCAGATGGAGAGTTAAAGAGCAGCCGCAGCCCACGCTGTGGAGCAAGAGCTGGAGGCTGCTGGACAGCAGAGCAGGTGACCTGGAGGCTTAGGGACCGAACAGCAGCGAGGGACTGACAAGCGTCTTCAGAATGACCTCGGTCTCCAGACCAAGGCAAAGCCACTGCTTAAGGACAGAGGCGAGAAAATGGCCGAAGGACACAAAGCCTCCATGTGGGAGAGGGGCCGGTGACCAAGGCAGGGAGCCCAGTAGTTTGTGCTTCCAACGGTGAAATGGGAGAGGAAGCCCAGCCAGGAGAAATTAATTAAAGCATAACTTTGATGATATCGTTCTGTGCAAACAGATCCAAGGCCAGGGAGCCATGACGTGCTAGATAATTGCATTGGGGGCCATCGGAGAACTTGTAATTTAATGAAGGAACGACCAAGTGGGCATCAGGAAAGGTACCAAAAACCCAGTGCCAACACGGCAGGGGACATCCCAGAGCTGAGAGGAGCCAAGCAAGGAGAAAGAAATTGAATGCCAGATTCCTGAGGGAGACCCTGTCTTGTCACTCGGTAACTTGTTTGTAAAACAGTCAATGCAAACAAGCGCCGTCGTCCCCAAACAATGTTCCTCCCTTAATCTCCTCCTGACAAAATGTTTGTGCTCTGTTCCACACCATCAGCTCGCTGGTTCTTCTTCAGGTTGTCATGGAAGTGAAGCCCTTTACAAGGCCATCATTGCTGTCGCAGTGGGGGTTGTAGTCAAGAAGGCTTTGCAGGCGTGTCTCGTAGCGGCATCTCATAGGGCCACCCTATAAAAACTAGGGAGGCTTGACTTTAGAATCCATGCGCTAATGTTTCATTCATTCAAACAGTTCTGAGCATTTCTAAATCCCTGATATTGTTAAGCTCCAGGTCTGGCCGCTGGTAGCCATCCTTAGATGGCTGTTAGCCTGGCAGAAGGCTCTGAGAGCATCAAGGCAGCAGCCTTAAGCTCGGGCTCAGTGTTAGCCCTAGAGAGCTGCCCCTGTGAGAGAGGAAGGTTGAGGAACCTCAAGAAGCCCCACACAGGCCAAGGAAATACTAGCTGTCACATCACAGGGACATCTGTCCCCATGGCTGAGGCAAATGACAGCCTTGAGGGTCCACTGGGGTCCAGAATGAGTGCTGATCAGGAGACCGTGTCTCTGACAGCAACAATGCAGATGTCAGGCTCTGAATGCAAGCAGCGGCCTGGGAAGAGGGCAGTCAGGTCAAACAGACAGCATGGTGAGGGATCTGAACTTGGGGTGCAGGGGGACGGTCAGGGGAATAGAGCTGAGAGTGCTCAAGGTATCAGCCCAGACCTCAGACTTACGACTAACTGTTGGTCTACAGTAGATTCCAGTCATCAAAAGAGAAGCAAATGAGAACAAGGTTTGGCCTGCACCTTTGGCTCCCAGGTTCACACTGGGCAAAGCCAAGCCCATCAGAGACAAGCATGTTGCTTCACACCAGCAGGACCCAGAGACACCGAGTGCCGGTGCCCAGGCCCCACCCCGGTGCCTTCCCTGCTCTCCTGAACCTAGCATGGGAAGAACCTTCTGATCTCTCTGCTTTCCCTCCATCAACTGGAAGCCAGCAGGGAAAAGCCATGGACCCAGACACTGCCTCCTCCTTCTGCTGTGTCCCACAGTACCCAACTCTAGTGTCTCCTGGTTCCCTTGCAGCTCATCGGAATGCTCCAGTTCCCCAACAACCCAGCCTACACGTGAAAGCAAATGGCTCCAAGGATGTGTCTGCTTTCTCTTAGATCCAACAGTTCTGCTTGGCCTGGTCACCTCCCTGCCAGCTTCCACCCCCCTCAGATGGCAGCCATGCATGTCCCTCTGTGGCCCCTGGGCCAGCACCTACCCCACAAAGATGCACTGGGCTTGCATAAAAACCTAGAGTCTCATAGGAAAGAGGATCACAGAAAGAACAGTCAAGAACTCATCCCGGATGGGACTGGAGACATAAGGTTCCTCCTTCAACCTTTGGGCGAGGGTTCAGAAAACCACAGAGGAGTTTTTGGACACTTAAATTGAGGTCAGATTTACGGGAAAAGACCGGGGATGCACCCATATGGCCCAGAGCTTATAACCCCTTTGTTGACATTCTACCTGGTGTCCTGGGAAATTCTTAAGTAGCCCTTTTCCTAGAGGTCCATCTTCCTCCCATCTCACTTTCTCCTTTTGTTTGCACAATTTCCCCATGGAATTGTGGTCAGGAAATGCAGTCAGGTGCCCCGCTGTGGTGACACAGCCAATGACTAAGCAGAAGTCTTAAAGTGGCCCCATGTCATTATAATGAAGACCAAATCATATCACATTCCCCGAGGACACCACAGCCGCCCTAACATCCCAGGACGCGTCTCAGGTTCATAGTGATGTCCCTGTGAACGGATCCACAGCGTTGCCCCGAGCGTTGAGCAGAAGCACAGCCACACAGTCATGATCGGCATATCACACTGGCTAACACAGCTGTGATGTGCATCTGAGTCTCCTGTGCTGTCGTTTCTGCAGTCACTTCGGAACTCTTTCTACTTGTAAAGCAAAGTAGGTCCAATGCCAAATGCCCCGACATCATGCCACCAGCAGCCTCGTGCCTCTCTCTGCTGTGTCGAGACACACTGCAACCTGTGATGAGTCTGAGTCCTCTGGCATTGATACAGGCAGGGACCAAGGTGCCTGATTGCAGGCTTCTCTCAGTGGGCAATATACAATCTTGGGGAGGGGGGGGTCTGTGTTTATGCAGTTCTGAGCAGACTCTGATTTTTCTAAGGAACACAGTGGTTTTGATGATCCCTCACTCAGTAATGCTCCACTCTCTGGATCTCCTAGCATTTCTGCTACTTTGAATCCAAGAGGCTTCAAAGATAACCGCAAACAAGTTCTGCTGGAAGGATCAGCAAGCCCTCCATCCTCTGCCAGAGGCTACAGAGCCACTACTACCCTGAGTCGTCTTAGGTAGAGTAAGGGGATAAAATTTCTCTTCTGGAGAAAAGAGCCAGTACCACCTTAAGGACTTTAGCAAAGTCCCCATATTTAACTTTTAACCTGTGTTCATCAGTAAGACAGGCTGCCCCCTTGGCCGTACCTCAAAGCCAGAAGGGAGAGGATAGCAGCCTCCTCCACTGTGTGGCTGTTTTTGTGCTTCTCATGGCTCTGCCAAACTGTGGTCACGCCGCAGTAGAACCAGAGATGTGGCTGGGAGCACAAAGTGGGTTAGACATAAATCTGCCCTCCAGGATCCCGTGTGCTCTGAGGGGAAGCACTAGACATGCATACATAGTTGACAAAGAGTAAGTGCTAAGTGCTGGGAGAGAGAGCCAGGTGGAGTGCTCTCTCCGTCAGAGGAGGGCAAACGTGAGGACAAGCATGCTGCCTTGCTGCCAAACCCTTCCAGAAGCTTCTCGGCTCACTCATCCAGCAAAGGCTGAAGTCCCAATGACTTGGACTGTCCTCCTTCCTCTCCTTCCATGTCACATCTGTCTCCACACCCTGCTGCCTTTTTGCTGCTTCTCTGAGCTGCCAGGTTCCGACAAGAGGACCTTTGCTCATGCTGTTCCCTCCTCCCCTGGTGCTCCCAGGTCATCCTCCACTCCCACAGGTCCTCCTCAACATGGCTACTTTGAACATGCTGCTTAAAGTCTCCCCTCCTTCCAAGCATCTCTTCCTATTTCTGCCCCATTGCCTTTCCCCAAAGCATGTGTTACCAGACAAAACGTAATTTTCTTTTCTAATAGAATTCAAAGGCAGCAACAGCTTTATTCATTAGTGTTTCTCAGAGTCTGGGGTCTACAGAAATCATTAAACTAATGATTAATTCCTTTGATTGTTGGTTTCCCATCTCAAAGGCAGTCTTCCTGCTGCTGAGGTAAATGCTGACAAAAGCATCTCAAGGCAGTGCTCTGCTCAGTCATCATCACCGGAAGGGAGTCAGTGAGGGACCACCTAGAGCAGGCCGGCCTGTGGGCACGCCTGTGGAGGACTGTATTGGTGGTTAGTTATGGAAGGAAGACCTGCCCACTGTGGGCGACGCCCTTTCAGGGCATGGGCCTTGCAGAGAGTGACTGAAGACGGGCAGGCACACATCTGTTCTCTCTCTGCTTTACCTGTCGGTGTTATGTCACTGGTTATCTGAATTCCTGCCTTGACTTCTACAAAGCCACCTATGTTGTAAGTCAATAAGCCCGTTCTTCCCGAAGTTTCTTTGCTGTGGCATTTCCCACACGGGTTGGGAAGGGAACTAGGACAGGAGAAAGGTTTTGTTTGTTTGTTTGCTGCTCCTGCTTCAAGGGTATAGTCCATTTTAGGGTGGAACTCAAGGCCCCCAGGAAATAGAGAGAACAATGAAGATACGCTACTGTTCTGCTCCCCCTTCTGCTTACACAGTCCAGGATCCCAATCAGGGAGTGGGGTCACCCACAGGGGACAGCTCTTCCCAACTCAGTTCGTCCAAAATCTGACCGGCAATAAAGGTAATTCCCGAAAGGCATGCCCAGAGCCAGAGACCCAGCTTCTGGGCGATTCTAGATTTTGTCGGGTTGGTAGTTAACACTGACCCTCACACAGGCAGGAGGTGGTTTGCTGAGAACTCCAGGGCTATCCGCAGAGCCCAGTTCCATCACACCCTAGCTCTACCAGCCATCTGGACCACCACGCGCACACCCCTGCTCAGCCAGGGGCTGCAGCAGCTGAGGAAGTGGGCAGAACGGCCACACTTCCACACACTGAGCTGTGGCAGGGTGACCCTGAAGCACAGGCATTGCAGGGATATTTTTTTTGTTTTATTTTGCTTTAATTTATTTTATTTTTTGCTGTGTGTGTATGTGTTTGTGTTGTGCGTGTTTAGAGACCAGAGGTTGATATCAACTGTCTTTCTCAATATTCTCCTCTTTATCCTCTGAAGCAAGGTCTTTTTATGAACCCAGATCTTGCCAGTTCCAGCTAGTCTGCCTAGTCATCTTGCCTCAGGGATCTCCTGTCTGTGTCTCCTGATTTCAGGAACTGTAGACAGCCACCAAGCTCAGCCAGCATTTATGTAGGTGCTAGGTATCTGATCCACATGGTGCCTCCCCAGGTTATAGACTCATGTCTTTTATGCTTTGAGTTTCCCATGCCAAGACAATCTGACCGTGGACCATCTGACAGTATTCCTCCATGATTTCTCCCTCAAGGTCCCGGGTGTTCTGGGGCTGGAACACAAGAACACAGCCTCTCCTATTCACATCCCTGAGGACCCGCGGGGCATGGATACACGAGTAGGAAGTCTGGGGCCTTCTTAGGTGTCTTCCCACCCGCTTGGCCCTGCTGATGGACAGTTTGTACTGGGAGACTGGGCGGCTGCAGATACTTCCCTGGTTCCCCTGCAATCAGAGGCAAAGCTGCACTCACAGGGGAGGCCAAGGTGGGGCTTGTAGTGGGAGTTACGGGCCTCTTCCCACAGCCTGGCTCCCGGCCGCCTGGCTAGCTTATACCCCGAAATAACAACACGCAAATTGTATTCTTTTAAACACTGCCTGGCCCATTAGTTCTAGCTTCTTACTGGCTAATTCTCACATCTTGATTTCCCATTTCTATTTATGTGTGTAGCACTCCAAGGTGTGCTTACCGGGAAGATTCTAGCCTATGTCCATCCTAGGTTGGAGCTTCATCGCGTCTGCCCCAGATAGGAGAGCTATCGAGTCTGAGCTCACTTCCTTTTCCTCCCAGCATTCTGTTCTGTTTACTTCACCCACCTATATTCTAACCTATTAGGCCAAACAGTTTCTTTATTAATTAACCAATGACCTTTCTCCATCAGGGGCTGGCACCTAGGTCTGCTGTGTGTACAGCAACTGAACAGAATGTGACTCCTAGCACAGAATTTAGGGGGCTGGCTGATGAACATCAGAGGAAGAGCAAGGCAGCCACAGGTGGGGGAGGGGGCTAAGATGGATTCCTACAGCTATAGCTCCTTTCAAGTCTCACAGCAGGGTGCACAGCACACCACAGGCAAGAGCCACCCATGTTCTTCCTCTCTTTCAACCAGAAAGTGTCTTCTGTGTCTGGGGACAGTTCTGGTTGATCACCGTCAGGCTACCCCCCTCTCTTCAGCCCTCAGCACCTCCCAGGCCACTTCCAGCATGATGTAACCCAGTTTTCCCAGGGCATCTGGGGACAGCAAGCTTCCCAAGCAATAACACCTTTGTCACCAAGGAGAGGACAGCAAGGAGAAATCCAGCCGAGCAGCCTCCCCAAGCCAAGAACGTGTTTGTGTCGGTTCTGAATGGAAAAAATACACAGCGTGCATCTCGCCAAATGCCAGCACCTTCATTTTCTGATAACAAATGGCTGGTTAGAATCAATAACAGCTCCCTGCCGCTGTGTGGCACGCTGCATGAAGCCTGGGCAGCAGCCTGGCTCCCGCAGAACAGCTGCTCTGTCCATGTCCCCGCCAGCCTGGGGCTGACTGACTCTTAGCCAGGATGGACGCTACCACCGGCTTCATGCTCCATGCTTGGTTTCTCTTCCTACCAGCCGGTGTCTCGGACAATCACAAAGCCTGCTGTTCAAAATCAGATCTATCAAACTCGTGTTTTCCACTTAGAGGGAGCGTGCATTTGGGAGATAGGAAGGAAGGAGGGTCCCCATCGTGTAGGACAAATACAGCCTTATCTTCCCTGTAAACTTCAGCCTGGAGTTGAGGCCCTCATGCTGCAGCATTGGAACATATGCTGGGAGCAATGTAGCAGACATCATGGAATTCTGAACCTGACCTCTGGGTTTCAGTTGTGGCCTTTGCCAGGTGTGTAACGTCAGAAAAGTCATTTTGTGACTTGTGTTCTCAGCTCTAACGTGTGAGTTAAAATGACAGCTATTCTGTGGTATCTTCCATCATCACACATTTAATGGGGAGAGATGAGAAGATG
>NW_004949136.1:363066-364785 GCF_000317375.1 Microtus ochrogaster | reverse complement strand
GTGGGTAGATGGGCAAAAGATTGAGTAGACAAATGGCGGAAGGGATGATGGATGGGTGGATAGGAGGATGGATGGGTGGGTGGATTGGTGGGTAGGTGGATGGACGGATGGAAAAAATGATGAGATGGTTCGCCTTGGTTTTCAACTTGATGAGATTTAGAATTACCTAGAATAAACTTTTGGTCTATCTGTGAGGATGTTTTCATAGAAGTTTAACTGAGGATGGAAGACCCACCCTGAATGTGAGCAGCAACATCCCATGGGCTTGGATTCTGGGATGAAAATAAAGAGAAAAGAACCAGAGAACCAAGTTTCATCTCCCTCTGCTTCCTGAGCTTGGAAGCAATGACCAGCCACCTCAGGATCCTGTCACTGTGGCTTTAACACCGTGATTGTACCCTCAAACTGTGATTCAGAATGAACCATTTCTTTCTTAAATTGCTCACATTGGAGGTTGACATCGCAGCAGCGAGGAGAACAGCCATGCCAACACTATTGTCAAATGTCTAGCATGTGTCTGACACACATCCTCAACCACAGCACAGAGTGGCAACTGAGGCACCCAGGACATACGGACATGCAAAAAAAGGTCAATATAAGTACAAAGGTCATGCCAGAATTAGAGTCTAAGTCTCGTGGGGTCCAGACTTGCTGCCTTTAGAGCTCCTGGACTGTGTGTCCAGAAGATATGGAAAGAAACCACCAGGAAGGAGAAGGTAACACTGGAAGCAGATGAGCCTGAGGTCTTCTGCCTGGGCACACACATGCCTTTGATGGAGGCATGCCCCAAAGTTGCCAGTTTGGAGCCTCTTAGTGGGCATGTACAAAGTGCACGCAGCAGCCGACGCCATGCTTCCCGCTGAAGAGATGATGTTAGCCCAGAAGGTGACGCTGATTAATAGCTACTTCTCCATCAGCCTATTAGAAGTAATCATGCCGGCAACTGTGGCCCATTAATCTGTGTCGGAACCCAACGCGCACAGGCTGATGGGTGGCTGAGAGCTGCAGGGACATGCTGGGCGGCATGTTCTGTGAGCCTAGAGCTGTGAAGTGCTCAGAGCTGAGGGATGGAGCTGGACAGTACCACAGCAGGTTGTAGAATGCAGGACAGACAGAAGCCATGGACTGCACAGACTCTAGGATTTCTTCTGAAGGTCTGAGGGTGACTTGGATGTGGTCACCAAGCTTTGTGTTGATGGGTATCCTGAAGTCCATGATCAGTTAGCTTCTGCCATTGGTGATGTTGGGAAAGCAGAGAACCAGTGGCCCTGAATTTGATATATCTCTGGGCCAGGGTGGGTCACAGAGCAATAGGAACTGTATCAGAACATCTCAGGGCTGATACTGCTTAGACTTCCACATGTGACAAAGTCAGGAGCAGATGAACTCAGCCGACTTTGTGCTGTTTCTGAGTTACCTACAGGTAACACGCTCGCCGCCCCCAGAGTCACCCTCTGGAAGATGATCAGTGGCCCCAACACATATTTTCCTGTCTATGGCTCTCCCAGAGTCTAGGGTCCCCGGAGGCCCTAGCTCTTCCCTCCCCTCCCTGCTGACTTCTACTCTTGACCATGAGAGCTTCAGAAACTACAGAAACCAAGGAGAGACAGTGGGTCTCCCCAGAAACTTCATCTCCTTCTCCCACTCTGTCCCCCTTCGTGTGTGTATGTGTGTGTGTGTGTGTGTGTGTGTGTGTGTATGTGTGTGTGTGTGTGAAGG